>NW_027185779.1:591532-642052 GCF_028583685.1 Petaurus breviceps papuanus | reverse complement strand
AAAGAAAGAAAGAAAGAAAGAAAGAAAGAAAGAAAGAAAGAAAGAAAAGAGGAAGGAAGGAAAGAAAAGGGTAAGGAGAGAAGAAGGGAAGAGAGAAAGAGAGAGAGAGGTAGGAAGGAAAGAAGGAATGAAGGAACAAAGGAAGGAAGAGAAAAAGAGTATGCTTCAGTTTCCACTCTGACTTCATCAGTTCTCTCTCTGGAGGTGGATAGCATTTTTCATCATGAATCCTTTGGGATTTTCTTGGATCATTGTATTGCTAAGAAGAGCTAAGTCATTCAAAGTTGATCAGTTTACAATACTGCTGTTAATGTGCACAATATTCTCCTGGTTCTGTTCACTTTACCTTGTATCAGTTAATGTAAGTCTTTTCCCATTTTTCTGAAACCATCTTGCCTGTCATTACTAATAGAACAATAATATTACATTACAATTATATACCACAACTTTTTTAGTCATTCCCTAATTAATGGGCATCCCCTCAATTTCTAATTTTTGCCACCACAAAAAGAACTGCTATAAATATTTTTGTACAAATAGTTGCTTTTCCTTTTAAAAAAAAATCTTGGGGGCAGCTAGGTGGCACAATGAATAGAGCACCAGTCCTGGAGTTAGGAGGACCTGAGTTCAAATCTCAGCTCAGACACTTGGTACTTAGTAGCTGTGTGACCTTGCGCAAGTCACTTAACCCCAATTGCCCTGCTTTCCCCCCTCCAAAAAGACCAAAACAAAAACAAATAAAAATCTCTTTGCTATACAGAAATAGTAGAGGTATTTCAGGATCAAAGGGCATGTAAAGTTTTATAGCCCTTTAGACATACTTCCAAATTGGTCTTTGATTGGATCATTTCACAATTCCACCAACAGTGCATTAGCATTCCAATTTTTCCACATCTCCTCCAACATTTATCAATCCAATGGCACAGAATAAACCCCACTATCTCCATATCTGATCTACACTGTACATTAATTATCTTTCTACAAAGAACTCTTCCTAATCCCTTTTGTAGAAAGCCTAGACATGAGCCAAGCCTAAACTTGGTTTGTGATATTCCATGGTGCTCCAGGTTAGAGGTATAAAGACCTATAGGTAATGGCTTGTTTTAAAAGCCAGGCTCTGCTCGATTAAATCTTGTACCTTATGTGAGTCCTTAGTGAGAGAGAACAACCTCTTCCTAACCCCAGCCCCTCTAAGGACATCAATACAAGCTATTATTGATGTAACTAGTCAATGTTGGAGGGGTCATGACAAGATAGCCACAGTAATACATTATTAACAAAACTAAATTGTTCCAACCATTCTGAAAAGCAATTTGGAATTATACTAGCAGTTTCAATAAATTATTCACATTCTTTGAACATTCCACTGAAATTCCACTACTGGGCATATTATTCCAAGGAGGAAAAGATAGAAAGAAGTGGGCCATACTGTTGTACCCAGAAAACACGAGCAAGACCCAAGTAACAATTTAGAATTGGACCCTTTATTTTACGCCATGTTGGCTGATCAGGCCACAAGGCAGCTGATGAGGTACCATCCCGCCTTCCCAAGTCGTACAGCAGAGGTCTCAGGTAAAGCCTCAGCCAGGCCACCAACACTTAGGTATTATGCAAGCAGGAATTTGCAAAGGCCCAAAACAGTGCCTGGTCAGTACACAGCTTGAAATTCCCACCAGTGCCAAGTCTCCCTGACCCGGCAGCCCGCCCACCTCTGTGAAGGAGAACTGGATGGGGAAGGGCAGAGCTAAACCCCACAGTCTTCTCACTTCCATGAGGGAGAGCTGATTGGGGGATGGGAAAGAATGGGGCCAAGTACAACAATACAAACTAAAATATTCATAGGAGCATTTTTTTGTGGTTATAAAACCTGGAAGTGGGTGCTAAATTGGGGAATGAGGATTGACTAGGGAATTGACTGAACAAATTGGGAAATGACTGAACAAACTGTGGTATTTTAATGCAATGAAATACTATTGCACCAGAATAAACATGGAATAAGAAATGGTGGTGGTGGTTGTCCTTCGTGCTCAAAGAGGACCAAAGTGACATCACTATGTTAGAATCAAGTTACAGTGTTTCTTACTGTGGCTGATTAGACCAATCATGTTTGAATGACTCTAACACAGGTCTGGCAAAAAATAGTCCATGTGAGCATATGCAGTGGTGATGTCTCTAAACTTATGCATCTCTCATTTCTTTTGTGCTACGACAAATCTGCTTTCCTCATAGAGTAAAAGCACTTTCTTTGATGCTGGCACACAATGCTGGGCAGTCCTGTGCCAGTGTCTCCCACGTCTCCCAATCAATTCCAAAGTCTTACAGAAAGACCTTGAAAGTGTCCTTGTATCACTTCTTCTGATCTCCATAAGAGTGCTTGCCTTATGTGAATTCTCCATAAAATAATCTTCTACGCACATGTACACTTGGCATTCAAACACTGTGGCCAGCCCATCAGAGTCACACTCTCCACAGCAGAGTTTGAATGCTTGACAGTTCAATTAAAGAAAGGACTTCAGTGTCCAGTACCTTATCAAGAAAGAACAATAATAGAACTTATTCTAAATAAGGGATTTGAATCAAATTACTTATAAGTTTCCTTCAAAATGTATAGTCGTTATCCTATTCTAACTGAAACTGGATCCCCAGAAATACATGATGATATTTCCATTCATTTATGACTGATTTTCCTTCATATTCATTACAGCTACTGTTACAAACCTTCTCCTTCCTTAAGCCCCCAGTTCCACTTTCACCCTAGCCTACCCATTCATCAGATGATCTAAGCCTCCAATTTTGTTGAGAAAAATGAGGTATCTGTCATGAACTCTTTTACCTCCTGTCCTTCACACCTTCAACCCTCTCTATGACTTTGCCCATTTTCTTCTCCTTTACTCCATTACAGAGGACAAGGTGACTTATCTCCTTGCTAATAATAATCCTTCCATTTTTTTCTTTGGTTCATTTCTTTCTGTTTCCTTAAGGAGCTTTGATCTAGAAGCTTTACACTGATAAATTTAGTATGAATTAGTATGTATTTATTACTGAGAGAAATTATTATTTCTTTCATATATTAATAATCAATTATTGAATTAGGTCTAACAGGTTTTCTACTTCCTCATTCAGAAATCAACCATTTTGAAAATGTTGGGCAAGACTTACCCAGCCAGGAAGACTAATATCTAACCAAAGAGAGTAAAGAAATTCCAAGTTTAGGACCCATAGGCTCCCAAAGTGGGCAATACCAGCCCCTTGAGGGGTGCTGAAATGATCTGGGGAGGGCAGTAGTAGCCTCAGGTGAAATTGGGAGGTGTTGAATAAAAATAAGGGACCAGTGGAAGTATAAGGAAAGAAGAGAAGAGAAGAAAATTTTGAAAAACCATTTGTACATGTTTTATCTGTTGTATAACAAAGTTAAAGTCATAGTGATTACATAATTTTCCAAATAAATACACAAAATACAAGTTATAAGCAATTAGAGGTCAAGTCTGCTAACAGGTCTTAAGATGCAAGTGTTGGCAGGCAAGTGTGTTGTGTGTTGTTGGGAAGTCCTTAACATATAGATCACTAGACCTGAAGTCGATAAGTCTCTTTGACCAAGACTGGGTGATTAGTGTCACATACCCCAAGACCCTCATTGGAATAAGCTCACCTCTCATTATAATATTAATTCTCTCATTATTTGTTAACCAATCAGAGATGATTTCCACCCTCAGGTACACCCTCCCCCTGCCTTTTCAAAAGATTTTATAAATATCAAAGGTTGACAGGCTCTGTCTCTTTGCTCACCAAGGGAAACTAGGAACAAAGAAGAAACCAAGGGTGTTCTATTTTGTTGATTGCTTTCTAGCTATTAATAAATAATAATAATAAATAAATAAAATTAACTATTATTTACCCAGAAACTCTGTCTCTCATAAATTTTCAATCATCACAATAATTTCTTCTTGTCATCAATCATTTATCCTTCGACCACCTTCTATCCACTTGTGTCCCTACTGTTTAAAATTTTTCTTCCCATGTCATACCTGCTCAGGAAGTAGCACAAACCCCATTTTCACTCTCTGAGTTAGCTTGTCCACCCCAACCTGTCCTCACACCAGCAAGTCTAGGTTCCCAGAGAGGAGCTGACATCACACAGCTACTACTCCAACTTTCTCAGTATTCTTGGAAGTAAACTTGATTTGGGGGATTCTGGGGGAAGAGTAAAGGAAAAAGGGAAATACTCTCCTCCTACTTTTCACTCTATGCCCTGATATTCCATGAGTGTGCTTCTCATTTATATTAAATAAGTCACCATGCTACCATTACCTCAAACATAAAATATTTTATAAGACAAAAGCAAGAATAAACATATCACAATTAACCAGCATAAAGCAAATCTAGGAATAATAAATACATCATACTCTACCCATAAACCTCATTCACAATCTCACTAATACACAGTGTCTATTGGAAAGAGTAGGTAATACATTTAAGGAAACCTAGCAGGGAGACATATGAATGAGGGAGACCTATGTGCTTGGGGTACATGGACTGCAGGCCTTGATGTCATGGGTCCCTTTGGAAACAATACACATGACACAAACTCTGATAACTGTTCTCTTTCTGGTCCAACTGTCCTTACATAGCATAATGGATAAAGTACTAGGCTTGAGGTCAGAAAGACCTGAATTCAAAATCCATCCTCAGACACTAACTAGATGTGTGACCTTGGGCATATCACTTCACTTGCTTGCCTCAGTTCCCTCAACTGTGAATTAGAGATAATAATAATAACATCTACCTGCAGGATTATTGTGGAGATCAAATGAGACAATGTTTATAAAGTGTTTATCACAGTAACTGGATACCTAATAGGAGCTACCCAATAAAAACTTGTTCCCTTTTGTCTCTTTCCGGCTGGGTAAATCTGTTTCCCTTCTGCTCTGAAGTTGATATAATGATGAGTTCTTTTAACTCACAACCACCACTAACAGGGCACTGAGAAAGAATTATGGTATCGTATTAAGAAGCAGTTCTTTCAAGCCAGTTAACTGCAAAGCTCTTTGGATAATGCAAAAAAGAGTCTAGCAATATCTTCACTCAACCAAATTCTGCTTTATCAAGTCACCCCTCAACCTCTTCTCAAAACAAAGCAGAGCTCACAGCAAAACTCCTTTTGTTAGTCGTCTGGGCAATACAAACATACCCAACAAGCTCTTCACTCACCAGGATTTTTCTTTGTCCAACCTGCTCTAAGCATCTTCTCACAGCAAAGCATATGCAAAGTCTTTCTTTCCCCCCTAGTTTCTCCCTCTCAAACCAAAGAGTACGATAGAGAGTAGTCAGGTACTTCTGGTTGGTTTAATCAATTCAGTGAGGGGATTCAGGGCTTATGTCATGAGAGAAGATTATTAGTGATTTACCAGCACATCCCTTCACCAATTTCAGCCAACCATCAAAGCAATGTATCTCAGATATTTATAGGTTTTCATACCACAGATTTTCTTTTTCTGCCCTTTTTTAAATAATTAAACTGTTCACATAGGGAAGGGTCAATTTATTATATTCTTCATAAGTTGATTTCATTCTTCTTCCTTACACAAAAGTTGTCCCCCCCCTCCCCCTTTCAGCAACCAAACTGTTGGCATAAGAAAGATGCAGTATCTTACTCAAAGGTCACAAATGAACTCTTTTTAAATTCTTTTTTTTAATTTAGTAGTAACTTCCTTTTAGCTTTCCAAGAAAAATTATTTTCACTATCTCTTTTGAGCTTTACAATAACCCTGTAACTGGTACTCTAGGTCATCACTATGCCCATTTTGCAGATGAGAAAACTAAGACTAAGAAAGGGAAAGTGGCTTGTCCAAGGTAATACAGTTAGGAAGTGTGAGTGGCAGAATACAAACCTAGATATTACGGGCCCCAAGTCCCATATTCTATCTGCCATTTCTCCCCAAGTGAACTTTTTACTTGTTTCTATTTTTTTTATTTTTACTTATGCCTTTTTTTTTTATTTTTACTTATGCCTTTACATTACCTTCATTTAAAAATGTAATAACTCTTCCCCTGCCTATTCCTGTGACAAAGAATAAAAGGGGAAAAAAGCAGTTCAGGAAAACTATCAATCAGGTCAAGTCAATTGGGGCAGCCAGGTAGCACAGAGAGTGAGAGCACCGGCTCCACTGTCGGGATGACTTGTGGATCGAATCCGGGCTCAGACACTTAGCACCCACCCAGAAACACCTGGCCGTGTAACCTTGAGCAAGTTACTTAACCCCAATTGCTTAGGGGCGGCCAGGTGGCTCAGTAAGTAAGAGCATCGGCTCCAGTGTCAGGATGACCTGGGTTCAAATCCGGGCTCAGATACTTAGCACCACACCCAGAAATAACTGGCTGTGTAACCTTGAGCAAGTTACTTAACCCCGATTGCTTAAAAAAAAAATTAGGTCAAGTCAAGTTAAAAAAGCATTTAATTTTCTACTATGTGTCAGACATTAAGCACTAGATACAAAGGAAACCTCCCTTCTACCCGCAAAACAGTAAAGACTCTTTTCAGGGAGATAACAATCTAAATAACTGAAAGTATATGCAATGTTTCATGTCCATAGTCCTCTATGTTTACAAAAAAAGAGAAGGGGATACATCTTCTCATCTATTTGTTGATGATGAGTTATTAAAATTGTGCGGTAGTCAGTTTGAATTCTTTTGTTTTTTCCATTTACATTGTAGTAATTGTGCATATTGTTTTCTTAGTCAGCTTCATTCACTTTGTATCAGTTTGAATGTCATGCCATGCTTCTCTGAATTCTTCATATTCATCATTTCTTTTGGTACAGAACTATTACATTCTGTTCATGTACCATCATTTTTTTAGTCATTTTCCAATCAGTGGACATCCACTTTGTTTACAATTCTTTGGTACTACAAAAAGTACAGTGATAAATACTGTGACATATATGGAAAGCTGACAGAAGGAAACAAGCATTTGCTTGTTTTTTGCTTCAGCATCAGCTATGGAGCTAAGCACTTTGCAAATTTTGCCTTACTGAATCCTCACAATAACTGGCAGTTAAATGCCAGTATTATAGTTGATGGCAGGCAGATGGAGGTTAGGTGACTTTGCTAGGATTGCATACTCAGTTGGAACCAGAGTCTCAATTTGAACTCAAGGTCTTCCCAACTCTAGACCCAGTGTTTCATCTACTATACCACTTTTTGTATTTGCCAACAGGAAACTTGCTAATAGTGACACTTAGTGTCATGTACCCAAATTGCAATTCTTGGCTTTGAAATGAGCTGTCACTGAGAAATTCAAAGAACACGTATGTGGAGTTCAAATTCAAGTTAGATGCTGCCTGCCAGAGAATAGGTAGAAGCCCTAGAAAACTGTGAGTTCAGCATACAGATCATTAAAGACACATTCAAATGGATATAGATGTTCACTCTCATAAGTCAAAAGACATCAAAGATATGTTGATACCCTACACAAGTGAAGGCTATCTGTGATACCCAAGGAACAGGGCCCCAATCAGACAGAAGTTTAGGATTTCCACCAGAAGGTCAACTACCAATGCATGTGAACTTTTTGCATCAAAACAAATCCTCTTTGCCTCCGTGTCCGTGGATAACTGGCAGTAAGAGCAGATGTATAATGAAGGAAACAAGAAGTGATATATGCCAAGAAACCAGGAAATGAGCCTTGTAAACTCAAGTATCATTCAACAGAGAGCATCTTACTCTTTTTTTATAGTTAATGGTATTTTTTTCCAGTTACATGTAAAGATATTTTCAACATTCATTTTTGTAAGATTTTGAGTTCCAAATTTTTCTCCCTTCCTTCCCTCCCTGCTCCCCAAGACATTATGCAATCTGACATAGGCTATACATGTACAATCATGTTAAGCATATTTCCACGTTAGTCATGTTGTGAAAGAAGAATCAGAACAAAAGAAAAAAAACACAAGAAAGAAAAAACAAAAAAAAGTTAAAATAATATGCTTTAATTTTCATTCAGACTCCATAGTTCTTTCTCTAGATGTGGATAGCATTTTCCATCATGAGTCTTTTGGAATTGTGTTGGATCATTGTACTGTGAGGCACCTTACTCATAAGACAATGTCAGAGAATGAACTATGCCATGAACTTACGAGAAGGTAATTTATCCCATACGTGAGAAGTAGTTAGTGGTACACCAGATATTTTGTCTTATGGACATGTAGGCATTACATGTAGGCATTACCTTGAACATTTGAGCCTCACAAATGAACTAGTGAGAAAGAGATTTTACTGGCTTCCAATGGCAATAGATGCCTAAAAGAAGTGTGTAACATATGATTAATATATTCAAAGTGCTACCAATTTGTGCTGCGTACTTGAAGAACATAAATGATATAGTCATTTAGTATTGTTTGGAAAATCAATGTAAACTGAGAAATAAGATTCTGAGCACAATCAATTTATTATTTAGACTAGCAATAATGAATAAATTGGGTCTATCGCTTCTCAATAGCCAAAGACCCTGAGTGAGAGCTGATATGGTCTTTTTAAAAATCTAAGTGTGTCTTCCTTCTAACTGACCTAACAGTACATCTTTTGGATGTACTCCCCTGTACATCCCTTGGCATACCGTGTTTCCCCGATAATAAGACATTGTCTTATTATTTTTTTTTTTTGGACAGAAAAACACCAGAGGGCTTATTTTCAGGGGAGGGCTTATTTTAATGAACATTGACAGCAATTTTAATAAACAGGTAAATGTGAACAAAAAAATGTACCTTTATTCAATAATGAATTCAATAAAGAACAGGATGACACGCTCACTGCTGCAGCTCTGATTGGATGCAGCTCAGAGCGCGGCGTGCGTTTCACCCGAGGTGGGGGGGACGGTGCATACAGAGGGTACCGTAATGTAGCGTGTAGCACAGGGGATCACCTTCATTACAGTAGCAATCTCAATAGGGCTTATTTTCGGGGAGGGCTTATTTTCGGGATAGGTCTTATTATCGGGGGAAACACGGTAGGTAAGACTATCTTACTTAGTAAACATTTTAATGAAGAAATGGGTGGAGTCACCTTAGCTCCTCCCCATTACTTCTCTCATTTGAAAAATGAGATTAATTCTCAAGTGATAGGAATAAGCTGCAGACAATGGTAGAGGTCCAAAGCAGCTTTGGTTGAATCAACTAGAATTTGGGTTGATCCCATATCTGGTAAGATTACAAAGGAACTTGCATTTGAGATAAATGGAGGGTAGTTGAGGTTGGTCATTATTCTTAGTTCTTGAAGATGACCAAAATGACATCACTATGCTAGAGTCAAATTTCAGTGTGTCCAACTGTGGCTGATCAGAGGAATACAAGCTCAGAATGTTCTACCACAGGTGGGGCTCAAATAGTCTGTGTGAACATTTGGTGAGGATTCCCTAAATTTGTGCATTCTGCACTTCTTCTGAGCTATTTCAATTCTACTCTGCTCATAGAACACAGCACCTTCTTTTATGTGGGCATGTCTTGCTGAGTGGTCCTGTGCCAAAGTCTCCAATGTCACACAATCAGTTCCAAAGTTCTTAAGAGAGACCTTGAGAGTGTCCTTGTATCACCTTTTCTGACCACCATGTAAATGCTTGCCCTGTGTGAGTTCTCCATAAAATAGTCTTTGGGGCAAGCATATGTTTTGCATTTGAACAATGTGGCCAGCCCGTGGGAGTTGTGCTTTCTGAGGCAGAGTTTGAATGCTTGGCAGTTTAGTTTGAGAAAGGACCTCAGTGTCTGGTACCTTATCCTGTCAGGTGATTTTCAGAATCTTTCTAAGACAATCCAAATGGAAGCAATTCGGTTTCTTGGCATGGTGTTGGTATACCATCCAGGTTTCACAGGCATACAACAATGAGATCAGTACAACTGCTCTGTAGACCTTCACTTTGGTAGTCAGTCTAATACCTCTTCTCTCCCATACTTTCCTTCAGAGTCTCCCAAACACTGAGCTAGCTCTGGCAATGAGAGCATCAACCTCGTTATCAATGTGTACATCCCTTGAAAGTAAACTATCAAGGTAAGTGAACTTATCTACAGCATTCAAAACTTCTCCATTTGCTATAACTGATGGTTCCATGTATGGATGGTGTGGTGCTGACTGGTGGAGTATCTGTGTTTTCTTGGTGTTGTTAGGCCAAAATACTTTGTTGCATCTCAGCTTCAGAGGCTGCATTGAGTGCACAATTATCTGCAAACACAAAATCATGCACCAACACTCCCTGCACTGATTTTGGCTTGTAGCCTTTTCAAGTTGAAGAATTTATCATTAGTACAGTAGCTGACCTTGATGCCATATTTATCCTCTTTGAAAGCATTTGACAACATGGCTGAAAACATCATGCTAAAAAGTATGGGAGCAAACACACAGTCTTGTTTCACTCCATTGGTGACTGGGAAAGCATGGGAGCATTGTCCATTTTCTAGAACCCAGGCAATAATGCTGTCATGAAATTGATGTACAATGTCAATGAACTTCTCTGAGCAACCAAATTTTGACATAATTTTCCATAAACCCCCATGACTGATAGTATCAAAGGCCTTGGTCAGATGTACAAACATGGTGTACAGACATCTGTTCCATTCCTGTCATTTCTTTTTCTTTCTTTTTTTTTGGAGGGCAATTGAGGTTAAGTGACTTGCCCAAGGTCACACAGCTAGTTTTTGTGTTAAGTGTCTGAGATTGGATTTGAACTCATGTCCTCCTGACTCCAGGGCCAGTGCTCTATTCACTGCACCACCTAACCACCCCAGTTCCTGTCATTTCTCCTGGAGTTGTTGGGCAATAAACACCATATTGACTGTTCCTCAATCCCTTCTGAGGCTACACTGGCTCTCAGGTAGATGATCATCTTCCAGGTGAAGGATTAGCCTATTAAGGAGGACTCTGGCAAGAATCTTTCCAGTAATGTCTAAGAGAGAGACCCCTCCCCCTGTGATTGTCATAGGATAATCTATTTCCTTTACTTTTACAGAGATGGACAATGGAAGCATCCTTGAACTCCTGGGGGATATCCTCCTCTTGCCATATAACCTGGAAAATTTCAGTCAGCTTTTGTATGAGCAATGGATCCCTTATTTTATAAATCTCAGCTGTAATAGAATCAGCACCAGGTGTTTTGCCACATGAACGGAGCCTGATAACATTCAAAACCTCTTCTTCAGTTGAACTTCAGCTAGGGAGGGATTAACTTCAACCTGAGGTAAATGGTCAATGGTCTGTTGAGAACACTATGGAAGTGTTCAGTCCACATCTCTAGGATCATGTCCTTATCACTAATCAATGTGACTTCATCAGCACTGAGTAGCTGAGATGAACCATAGTTCTTTGGCCTATAAATAGACTTCAGGGCATCATAAAAGTGCTTTGGATTATTAATATCAGCATAAAAATGAATTTCACGTACCTTCTTACTGAGCCAAGGATCCTGCATCTCTCTAAGCTTTGCTTGCACTTTACTTTTGATGGAATTAAATGCTGCCTTCTTAGACATGGATGAACTATCTTACTGGTAAACCCTATGGAGTTCTCATTTTTAATTTAGCATCTTCTGAATTTCCCCATCATTTTCATCAAACTGGTCTTGATGTTTGTAAGTGTTCTGACCCAGATGAGTAAATGCAGTTCTGTACACCAAATCTCTGAAAGTTTCCCACTCCTTTTTTCTCCACTGTTGCCAACTGTGTGTTGGTCTACTTTCCCTCCAAGTTATCAATAAACTGTTCCCACTGAGAGAAGAGATCTAATCTGTTGGCATTACATCTTCTGGTAGTCATTTTGCCTTGGTAATACTGCTTTTGTTGAATGGTAGGTGAGGTTACAAAAGTGCACAACATCAAGTGGAGATACAAGTTAAAATAATAGAATTGAGATTTAAATGACTAGTGTTGTGCAAAGAATAAAAGAATAATAACCTAGGTTCAAGGTAAATTTAGGTGTGGATTTATTGATTAAGTGTGTCACTGTCTGGAGTATGTACTCAAATCATGCAGCCCCTAATTGGGGTATATACAGTGCTTATAAAGGCTAAAACCACAAAAACCACAATTGGGGAGGAGAACTAGCATAAGCAATGAGGCACAGAAGCCAAAAATTGCCATTGGCTAGATCTATAGCTCAGAGCTAATTTACGCAAGGGTACAAGGGTGCAACTTTTCCTGGAACAAGAGGGTCCCTCCCAGAACAGGGTGGAGGGTCATCAGGTAATGGGGACAGGCTAGGGTCATGTTCTGGGTACAGGATGTGGGGGCCCTGCTCGGTCAGCAGAACAGAACAGGATGGTCTCTTCTTAAGATAAACTTGTACCATAACCCCAGGACTATGCCTTGGGCAATACTCAAGACTATGCCTTAAGCTGTTTCAAGTTATTACAGGGTATAGGATAGAGACAAATACAAATATAAAAAGAGGCTAAATGGTGGGCTTCAAATCAGGAGATGGGTAATTTGAGTTTGGGCACAACACTAGAGGCTACCTGAGTAAAGGGTGAAGGTAATTACAAGGTAGAAATTTGACCTTTAGGCAAATTTCTCTGGAATGTGGGTGAAGGGTGTAGTTACAAAGGCAAAGAGTTTAGACTCACATGGTGTGGGAGAATATTAACCTATGCCAGCTTTATTAATTCTTAAAAAATAGAATTAAAATCAATTTTCAATTTTCTAGCAGATTATAAATTGACTTTTGTCTCTGGAAAAAGATAACACAAACTGTATCCTTGAGGTGACTGACCATTTGGCCTGATATGCAGAAGCATATCCAATCAGAAACCAGCAAGTGTTTATAATTGTTACGGGATTGTTGGAGAAATGTTGAACCCAGTGTAGCCCTCCACTGGAGGAACCATCCTCTGAGATTCTCTCTCTCTCTCTCTCTCCCAGGTAACCTTTGGTGAAGCAACTTATCTGAGCTTTAAAATAGTCCAGGAGCTCTAAGAGGGAGCAGTGAAGAATGAAGATATTCTAGGCATGGGCAGGGGGAAAATGGAGCATACTGTGAGAGGATACGTAAGTCGAACAGTTGAACTAGACTATGGAATCTGTGAGAGGGAAAAATGTATAATAAGTTTGAAAAGATAGGTTACAGACAAATTGATTGCTAAGGGATTTCAATGCCAGAAGAGTTTGTATTTAATTCAAAGCAATACAGAGCCACTATGATTTTTTTCTTTTTTTTTTTAAAGGGGAAAGCAGGGCAAATGGGGCTAAGTGACTTGCCCAAGGTCACACAGCTAGAAAGTGTTAAGTGTCTGAGGCCAGATTTGAACTCAGGTCCTCCTGATTTCAGGGCTGGTGCTCTATTCACTGTATCACCTAGCTGACCCCACTATGACTTCTGGAGCAGAAGGAATTATTTTATCAGACCTATAGTCAGTCAACAAATCAACAAACATTTATCAGGCACTTTTTATGTGCTAGGCAATTTGCTAGGCACCAGGTACACAAAGAAAGGCTGTAATGGTATTTGAAGACCTTCCCTGCCCCTTAATAGGCTGAATGTCATCACGTGGAGCCTGTGGTGGGAGGAGTTTGCTTAACTGGTAGAGCATGAAGGTTAGAGCAGAGCTGAGAGGAAGCTGGGAGTCAGAGCAGCTAGTGTGGAGGGAGAAAGAGAACTCAGGCAAGGAGACCGCTGGATTATGAGTGTTTGTTTGTGGGAAGGCCCAAGCAGGGGGAAGGTTTTGGGCTGATGTTGCTCCCTGCAGTAATAAGGTGTATTAATGTCTTTGTTGCTATGATCCATTCAGTTTTCTGGTGTTGGTACTTGGCTTTCTGGTATCTGAATATATGTTTTGCTTCTGTCTTCCATATGGAGAATCTGTTATATTATGTGATTCAGAACTATGCCAGCATATTCATAGTCACCACTGATGCTGTAAATATTGACTTGATGATACAAAGGCAAAAATATGGCCCCTTACCTCAAGGAGTTCATATTCTAATGGGGGAAACAACATGCAAAGAAATATCTATACATAAGCTAAATACAGAGTATTAAGAAGGTAATCTCAGAAGGAAGGCTCTAGCACTGAGAGAGTCAAGGAAAAACCACTAGCAGAAGATAGTTGTACTTTAGAAATATCATTTTGGCATCTACATGGAGGATTTTTAGAAAAAGAATTGACTGGGAACAGGGAGACCAATTAGATGGTCATTGAAATAGTGCAGGCAAGAAGAGATGAAGGTCTGAATTTAATGAAGTATCCATGTCAATGGAAAAAAATGGAAGAGATGGTTAGAAATATTATAGAAGTAGCATTAACAAGATTTGGGAGAATGAAGAAGTCTAAAGAATTAAAGATGATTCTAAGGCTGTGAATATTGGAAACTGGAAGAATGGCAGCACCCTAGATGGCAACAGGTAAATTATCAGGTGGGCAACTAGGTGAAGCAATGGATAGGGCACTAGGCCTGGGAGTCAGGAAGATCTGAGTTCAAATACAGACTCAGAAACTTATTAGATATGTGACCCTGGGCAAGTCACATAACTCAGATTGGCTCAGGTTCCTCAACTGTAAATTGGGGGCAATAATAATAATACCTACCTCACAGAGTTGTTGGGAGGATCAATTGAGATAATATTTGTAATAAATGTCTGGTACATAGAACTTCTATATAAATGTTTAAATAATACTATTTAAATGAAAACTCAAAACTTCTTTCTGAAACAAGCTTATCCCCTTCCATTTTAGGGGAGGGAAAGGTGATAATGAGTTGTTTTGGACATAAGGAGTTTGATATACCAGTCAGATTTCCATTTGGAAATTTCTGTTAGAGAAGGGGAAGGGAGGGAGGAATTCATATTTATCAAGTGCCTAAAGTGTGTGCCAGTCTGTGTGTCTAAAGTGTGTGCCAGACTGTGTGCCAGTCACTGTGTATATATTGGCTTTACAAATATTCTCATTTTATCCTCACAATAACCCTGGGAAGTAGGTGTTATTATCCTCCCCGTTTTATAGTTGCTGATGTGCTTGTTGTCCTGCATTCTCAGAAAGGACCAAGATGACATCACATGTTAGAATCAAGTTACAGTGTGTCCAACTGTGACTGATCAGATCAATACAAACTCTACCACAGGTCAGGGACAAACAGACCATGTGATTATTTGGGTTGGATTTTCTAAATTTGTACATCTTGCATTTCTTTTGATCTACCTCAATTTTGCTTTACTCATAGAGCACCTTCTCTGATGTTGGCAAGCCATGCTGAGCAGTCCTGTGCCAGTGTCTCCCATATTACACAATCAATTCCAAAGTTCTTAAGAGAGACCTTGAGAATGTCCTTGTATCACTTCTTCTGAGCACCATGTGAGTGTTTGCCTTGGGTGAGTTCTCCATAAAAATCTTTTAGGCAAGCATACATTTGGCTTTCAAACAACATGACCAATCCATTGGAGTTGCACTGTCTGCAGTAGAGTTTGAATACTTGGCAGTTTACTTTGAGAAAGGATCTCAGTGTCTGGTACCTTATCCTACCAGGTGACCTTCAGAATCTTCCTAAGAATTCAAATGGAAGCGATTCAGTTTCCTGGCATACAGCAATGAGGTCAGCGCAATGCACCTTCAGTTTGGTCATCAGTCTAACACCTCCTCTCTCCCACATCTTCCTTCAGAGCCTCCCAAACACTGAGCTAGCTCTGCTAATGCATGCACCAACCAGTAGGACTATCGATTAGGGCTGGATATATAAATTGGGAATTGTCTGCAGTGCATCTATCTTGTATAGGTACTCTACATGGATTCCTCTGACTGAATTAGAAGAAGAGAGTGTATTGGTGACCCCAAACTTCAGCCTGAAACAAAGCAGTTCTCATGCTCCATAAAATTGTTGTGAGAACAAAGGGGATTTTTTTAAGAGAACTTTGAGATCTTCTTACTTAAAATACATTCCAGAGGAATTTTATTATTTAACATAAAACATAAAAACCATTCAGGATGGGAAACCCATGGGCTTTATTGAGTCCTTGAATAACTTCACCATGCAGTTTAGTTTATGAATCAATCAATTCAAGTGCAGTATTCAGAATTAAGCTGATGACAGACTAAACTAGATCAAATCATTGAAAAGATCTATTATTAGGATTAATAGAATAATCACTGAGCCTATATAAGTTTCAACAGCTTTAATTAAAACTAAAAAATAATTAATCTCCTTCTAACACATAAAAAGAATTAAGAGGATTTAGATTTACCATCCTCCTCTTCCCCCAAAACCTCTATTGAAAAAAATAAAATAAAATAACTTAGGTCCAGTCGCTGTACAAAGTGGAGAATATATTTATGCAAAGAGAAAAAAAAACAAGCTGGTTCAAATTAATTTGAATCCAGAAAGCTACAAAGTTATTAAAGCTGCTCCATTAGGAGGTAGAGATCTTTAAAAATACAGATATCTCAAAGGCAGTGCTAATGGCCTGCTGGTTACTTTAATGGTTTTCTTAATTATATGTGAATTTTTGTGATTGAACTGTTTTTAATATAACATGAAAATACATTATGTAACATATAAGATATACTACATGATAACATTGCATTTTATAACACGATGGCTCATACATTTTTTTAATTTGCTTCTTTTTAGTGGTAAAATGGGTCTCTGTTGAGTTAAATTTGTAGGTGAAGAGCTGGACAGAGTAAAAAGACAAGAAAAATAGAGTGGAGAGAGGATGGAGAGAAAAAGTAACTATATGGCAAAATATTATTCCCTGCATATCAGAAGGCAAATACAGAGGGGAATGCAGACTGCTAGAAAAGATCGCTTATAATTAATCTCCTCCATGTTCTATGTTGTCTCTTCTTTTGTAACATGTGGACTTTGTTAACAGGATTTTTACTGAAGCAGTCTCTAACCTGGGAATGATGAAACAGCAGACCAGACACAAAGTGCCAGTAATCAGGTAGAGGTTTAATTAATTAGTTCCATTATGAGAAACAGATTCTTAAAATGGGAATATTACCTATCCAAATTCCACCTTGTTGTAGTGAAGGCAGAGATTATATACATAAATCACAATGGGAAGGGAGAGGGGAAAGTGGAGTGCAAACAATCATTTCTCTGCCTGGGTCTGAGTAGTTTACTGCGACAAGCCCACAAATCTCACAATCACTAAGGTACAACTGTCCTGAAGTTCCATGGGAACAGTATTGTTTCAGGTCCTTGGGGATTGTTACTCGGTGGGTCACAGGATCAGTGTTCTGCGATTGGAACAGGTTCTACAATCTTTGATTCATTTCATTTAAGGTACACAGATACAAGAATGCAGTGATTATGAGAGCCTTGTCAAGGGTCTGACTGATCATTTTAAGCTGCATTGTAAGTCTGACTCCCAAGTGTAATGGCAAGCACAGAAGTAGTTCCTACCTTGTTTCAGCTATTGAATTAACACCTTGTTTCATTTCTTAGCCTTGTATCAAGTCTGTTAAGAAATAGAACATGTGAACCCTAGAACTCATGAACTCCTGCAACAGGAAGGGGAGGAGCTAATGACCATATATAAGGAGAGGCCCAGTCTAGAGACAGTAGAATTGAGAAGAGGATTCTTGTGGTGGCAGAGTCAAGAAGGAGAAAACTTGTGGTATCCCAGCCCTCTGTTTGTCTGCTCTGTCTGTGTTGATGTTTGTTTGTGATACTTTGTACAGAAGCCCTGGGACCTTACTGGAAGCGCTAAAAGAGGATTTTCTGGTTGTATGTTTACAGAAGTCCTGGAAGAGGGTTTTGGAGGTCCTGGGACCTTACTGATGATTTGTGCTGACCTCTTGGACCTTGTTTGTGGGTCTGTATTGATATCTACGTTGATGATTTGTGTTGAGTTGTCAGACCTTATTGGTGGGTCTGAGTTGATTTCACAGGCAGATAGTGAATTTATGATGGTGCCAGCAATGTGCATGAATATTATTGTGGCTCTGTCAAGCTTTGTCTTACCAGAAACAGGAACTATAAAAGACTTGAGGTAGACTGGATTACTGTGAACTTCAATATGGAATGGAAAACTGGATGAAGAATTGGACAAGGAGCTGGACAATGAACTGGGAGCTGCCTGCCTTTGAACCCAGGTAACAGTTGGAGCTAGAACCATGGAAGAGGAACCATGGAAGCTGAGAGCCAGCCTTGAGTCAAGCTAAAGAAGGCTTTACTTAGATACTGTGTATTTACTGAGAAGATTATGATTTACTGTGACCTAGGGGTGGAGAACTTTGACTTTTGTACTTTGTGATTGAATTAAGGATTTTGTGACTGACTAAATGAATGTACTTTGTTGAAAACTATAGCCATTTTAGTGGTAAGTTGTTGAGTTGTGACATGGTGAATGCTGTGTTTTGACTTTCTGTGATAAGTGGTAACATTGTGAATGCTGTACCTTGATTTTCTGTGAATGTTTTGCTCTGACTTGTTATTGAATAGAGAGTTCACTATACTATGTAATCAGAATCTTGAAAGCTGTTCACAGAAGCAGTCCTCTGGAAAGCTGCTCAGGTGTGGCTTTACACCAAGCCAGAAGAGACAATTTTGAAAAACCTATATTATTAATATATTCATTACACCTATCATAGTGATTAATATGAACATCATAATTCCCTTTACACTTTCATCAATTACTATTACCCTTAAAGAATGATTAAATACAGATATACATAGCTTTTAAAAAAAAATCTATCCAAGTAAAACACAAATTTAACACAGAAGATATGATAGGGTGAATATTCACTTTGTAAATGGAATAATTAAAATTCTATGCTTTGAAAGAGTTCTTTCAAATAGTGCTTCAGCAAATTAGTTTTAAATATCAATTAATCAATGTGTACTTAAGTATCATTTCAATCAAACTAGTCTGCTAACTGTTTTTCATTCTCAATATTCCTTCAAATGGCCTCCCATGTCTGGAATACACTCTCTCTTGATCTCTACCCCTTAAAATCCCTAGTTTCTTTAAAAGTACCTTGTATAATCTATATCATGCTTTTCCTGATTTCTCTTCTCCTTTCCACACACACGCCCACCAGCTATTAATGAAATAACTTGAATTAATTAAATCACTTTGTACTTTCTTATATAAATATTATGTTTTCTTATCCCCACAGTTTGATAGAGCCTTACACAGAGGACAATAGAATGGTACATTGTGGGTGTGAACAGACTGTAATGTATAACCAACTGGGAACTCCAAAGAAGAATACAGCAGAAGTAAAGGCTGTCATATACAAATCGTGTGACAGGAAAAGCAAATGGGAAGAGCATGAGATGACAGGTGTAAAGTCAGAGGAATCCATTTGTACTCTTTCAACGTTGGGATAAAGTGAAGACCTCAAGCGTATTGGATGGATCCCTTGTGGAAAACTTTTCGGAGAGCATGAAGCAGAGTTACACAAGATGAGAAGGTGTGGATGAGTAAAGATCTGCATCATTCAATGGAATCCCAAATTAATAAGAGCATAAAACCATTTCGGCATTGAGTAATTGCACCATAGGAGCTAGAGTGTAAGAGTGTGACCTTTGACTCCATAGTAAATATAAGCTACCTTCAATAAATGTAAACAGCAAAAGAAGCTCTAACATCCCATGGGAAAACTTGCACACAACCCCAGATCATCCCTGGTACTATGCCTTCTTTACTCTATTTCTATATAATATCTCATCTGACCTAAGGGTAGTGTGGAGATCTACCATTGTCCTGCCACCAAGGACTCAGCTTTGTGAGGAAATTCCCTCAATTAACCCAATAAACATTAATAAATCTGTTTACTTCCATGCTGGTACAGACTACCCTTTTTTCTTCAGTGTCTCAGAACTTTCCTGTTATAGCAGGGCTATTCCTTTGGATAGTTTGTGGCCTTCCAATTGGCTTAGTCAGCATGATCTGTATCTCTACAGTAAACCGTTCACTCCCAACTAAATGTAAGCTCCTTGAGGGCAGAAATTATTTTGTTTTTCTCTTTATATCAGTCCTTAGGCTTAGCATAGTATCTTGCACATTATAAATGCTTAATAATTCATTAAGTTAAACTGAATTTATTAATTATTGAAATGCTGTTATAATTGTCAGTCAGCCAGGCAACTTTCTGAAATAATGTACTCCCTTTGCCTACTTACATTTAATACAGTTGTTCAATTGTGTCCAACTCTTTGGGGCCCCATAAGGGGTTTTCTTAGTAAGTATACTACAGTGGCTTGCCATTTCCTTCTCCAGTGAATTGAAGTAAATAAATGTTAAGGGGGGGGGCAGAGTCAAGATGGTGGAGTAGAAGCACGACCTCTGAGCAGCTCCAGCTTCCACCTTCCCCAATCAATGTAAAAAGGGGACGCTGAACAAACTTTGGAGCTGCAGAATCCACAAAATGACACAGAGAAGCTAACCTCCCGCTGAGGACAGCCCAGCAGACCAGCAGGAATCAACCAGCAGCACTCTGGGAGCAGAGCTCAAGCCTTCATGAGACAGAGGTTTTAGCCCCAGGGCGGGTCTGACCAGCGTCCAGCCGGAGGGACTCCAGATCAGCAGCAGCTGTGGCCATTTCCAGAATTATCAACACATAGATGAAAAGGACAAAGTGAGAGGTGAGTGCAGTCTGGACTTTGGGTCCCAGTAAGTGGGAGTGTGTTGGCTTTTGCCCCTGGGGCAAGAAGCCACTGAGATGCCCAGCACAGCCTGCCAGCGCCATGTGGCAGTTTCAGCTCCTGGCCTGCGGAGTGTAGGGAGACCAAGCAACCAGTCTGAGGGGTAATCACTCTTGCTTTAACCTGCTTGGATCTGGATTGCAGTCTAGGGTGGAGGTCCTGGGGTGTGTGTCCACCTTGCCAGAGCGTGTGGAGGCCTCAGAGAGGGCACCCATCTAATACCTCCTGCAGCTGAGAAAACCCCAGCATTTAGGATGAAAGCTTTCCTGTCTGGTGGCAGAGTCCTACTGTGGCAAAAAAAGCCCAGGGGTCAAGTGACTGAGCGGTGACATGACCAGGCAAAGGAAACAAAGTAGACAGAAGATGCCAACATTAGACTCCTATTTTGGGGACAAAAAGAAGCAAAGCATGGAACAGGAGGAAGACAGTGAAGTCAGAACTCCTGCACCAATAGCTTCAAAGAAAAATGCGAGCTGGTTACAGGCCACAGAAGACGTTAAGAAGCAGATAAGAGAAGTTGAGGGAAAATTGGGAAGAGAAATGAGAACGATGCAAGAAAATTACAAAATGAGAGTCAACAGCCTGACTGAGGAAAATAACACCTTAAAAAAACAACTAACTCAATTGGCAAAAGAGGCTCAAAAAGACAATGAAGAGAAGAATGCCTTAAAAAGCCAAATGTGCCAGATGGAAAAAGAATCTCAAAAGCTCACTGAGGAGAATCATTGCTTCAGAATTAGATTGGAGCAAATGGAAGCTAATGACTTTATGAGAAATCAAGATGCTGTTAAACAGATTCAAACAAATGAAAGAATAGAAGGCAATGTGAAATATCTCATTGGAAAAACCACTGACCTGGAAAATAGATCCAGGAGAGATCATTTAAAAATTATTGGACTACCTGAAAGCCATGATTAAAGTAAGAACCTAGAAATCATCATCCAGGAAGTTCTCAAAGAAAACTGCCCTGATGTTTTAGAACCAGAGGGCAAAATAGAGGTTGAAAGAATCCACCAATCACCTCCTGAAAAAGATCCCAAAAAGAAAATTCCTAGGAATATTATAGGCAAGTTCTGGAATTCCCAGATTAAGGAGAGAATATTACAAGCAGCCAGGAAGAAACAATTTGAATATTGTGGAAACACAATTAGGATAACCCAGGATCTGGCAGCTTCTACACTGAGGCATCGAAGGGCTTAGAATATAATATTCTGGAGGTCAAAGGAGCTGGGATTAAAACCAAGAATCACCTACCCAGAAAAACTGAATATCATGTTTCAGGGGAAAATATGGTCATTCATCAAGCATTCTTGATGAAAAAAACAAAGTTGAATAGAAAATTTGACATTCAGATACAAGAAGCAAGAGAAGAATGAGAAGGTTAACAGGGAAAAGAAATCATAAGGAACTTATCAAAATTTCACTATTAACCTTCCTACATGGAAAAACAATAATTGTAACTAATGAAACTTTTCTCAGTATGAAAATAGTTGAAGGGTAAGTGCTGACCCCAGAGTCAGGAGGTCCTTAGTTCAGTTCTGGCCTCAGACACTTAACACCCACACAAAAATCTAGCCATGTAACCTTGGGCAAGTTACTTAACCCCAATTGCCCTCCAAAAGGCAAAAGAAAAAGAAAATAGTTGAAGGGAATAGAAATCTATATATGTCTATATGTGAGGGTATATGGGCATATGAATACATATGTGAATGTGTGTATATATGTTTACAGCTATACATAGATAGAGGACACGGGACCAATTTAACAGGAAGGGATGATACTTAAAAGGTGAAATTAAGAGGTGAGAGAGGAATATAATGAGAGGAGATGGGGAGAAACAGAATGGGGTAAACTATCTTACATAGAAGAGGCAAGGGAAAATGGTTACAATGGAGGAGAAGAGTAGGAAGGCAAAAGGGAATGGGTCAACCTTATTCTCATTGAATTTGGCTTGGGGAGGGAATGAAATACACACTAAATAGGGTATCTCACCCTACAGGAGAGTAGAGGGGAAGGGTATGAGAGTGGGGGATGATGGAAGGGAGGGCAGGCTGGGGAGGAGGGAAGTTGGAAGCACCTACTTTTGAAAAGGGACAGGATCAAAGTAGAGAATAGAACAAGTGGGAGGTGGGATAGGAGGGAGGGAAATATAGCCAGTCTTTTACAATATATCTACTATGTTATTGTTTTGCATTAGCTACAAATGTACAACCTATACTGAACTGCTTATCTTGCAAATGGAAAAAACAACCACACACAAAAATAAAAAGTGAATTTTGCAAAAAAATTTTTAAAATAATAAATAAATGTTAAGTGGCTTGCCCAGAGTCACCCAGCTAGTAAGTGTCTGAGGTCAGATTCAAATTCAAGTCTTACTGACTCCAGGCCGAGCACTCTATCCACTGAGCTACCTAACTGGTTTAATAGAGAAGTGTAGTCTTATTTGATATTCCTCCTTTCTATCTACCCCATTCCCATCCCCTACCTTCTCTCAGAAAGTATTCCCCAGTATTCTGGTTAGTTAAAAATCTATCTAACCTGATCTGACACTTTGATTTCATCTTAATTATGTCCAACTCCTTTTTTCTCTAAGAAAACAAGAAAATGGAAAGTCATGGGAATGAGGCTTAAAATTTCTCAGGAGATGAGAAAGAAAAATGAAATTGCAATTTGGCTTTTTGACAGTCAAGGAAGATAGGTGACCATAAATAACCTTAGGAAGAAGAAAGCTGATGCAAGTAAGTTAAAAATAGCACCACAATACAGACTCCACTGAAATAATTAGCCTTGAAAAGGGGTTTGCCCCAGTGATCTCATTCCATGTCCTCAGATAAATTTCCACAGCAGTGATAGGTGACTAATGGGAAGTTGCAGGAGAGCTTGGTAAGCACAAGAGTTTAGTTTTTTTCAACCCTGTAATTTAATGTTGCAATAAATGGTGAAGCCCCAAAGCATCAAGATCAATTAGTTTATGGTTAGAGGAAGTAATGTACAGCATCATAGTATAAATAGTATTCTTGGGATATTGCATTCACCTTGCATCATTAGTTCTAAATTCAGTTTGCTTTGTATGGCATATATTACTAGAGACTTTTCAAATGTACACTGAAGGAAGGTGTGTGTGTGTCTGTGTGTACACGTGCACACATGTATGCACACACATGTGTATTTGTATACACTTAAATTATAAAGTACAATATAAGTATAGGTGATTAAAGGATTTTTCTAATCCAATTCCAATCCAATAAGCATTTATTAAGCACCTAATATGTATCAATGTGCAAGTCTCTAAGATAAATTATTGCCTATAGAAATCAAACATTTGAAACAACTAATGTAAAAACAAAAGACATACCTCCTCCCCCCTAAAACAAAAACTTAAAAAGGAAGGAAGAAAAGGATGAAAAGAGAAGTAAAAAAAAAGCAAGAAAAAAGGAAGGAAGGAAGGGAGGAGGGGAGGGAGGAAGGAAGAAAGAAAAAAAATCAAATATCACTATTCATGGTGCCCAGAGAGCTTAGAGGTCTTAGACAGCAGTGGTCAAACAGTTCAGTGTTTCTTTCACCTGGACTTGGGTGAACTGGAATCAAATTCAATCATACTCCAAGAATAAAATCTTCCAGTACTTCAAGTGCTCTATTAACTTGGTTCTAGAATTACAAGCATGATTTCACTCCCCTGTTGGTGTCAGACGTTGCCAAATTAAATAAGCAAGCAAGTAATGAAAAGTGACACAAATCTTTCCTTTAGGATCAATCTCATTCTGTCACCTTGGCCTGATTTTATGACATTTTCAATTTGGCAGGAATTATCAAATGAGATAGTATATATAAAGCATTTTACAAATCTTAAAGCTCTACATAAAGGTAAACTATTACTATAAGAACTTGTGTTCTACTGGCCCAGTCTTCAAAATCCTATCATCACTAAGAAAAAGTTCAGGAAATGATTAATAGAATTTCTCTTTAATTTGCTCTTTAAACCTTTACCAAAATTTCATATGAATTCCATGCAAAATTCACTTCATCACATATTGCCAGATGATCTCTAATTGCCTTATTTCATTTTCCTTCTCTCCCCCCCTCTTTTTTTTTATTTTCATAGGAGGGAAGGCAGGGCAATTGGGGTTAAGTGACTTGCCCAAGGTCACATGGCTAGTAAGTGTTAAATGTCTGAGGCTGCATTTGAACACAGGTCCTCCTAACTCCAGGGCCGGTGCTCTATTCACTGTGCCACCTAGCTGTCCCCCCCGTTTCTTTGACAAGAAGAAGAAAGTGATGTTGAAGTTGATGATGATGATGATGAAGAGGAAGAAGAAAAAGAAGGACATGATTCTAACACTGAGCAACAAGGAAACTTTGACATGCTGTTTCTAATTTGAGCAGATTCATTTCTCCTTGGGTAACTCAGTGGTCCCCTCTTCTGGCAGCTCACCATATTAGTGCTGAATTTAGTGCCTAAGTGTATGATCCATTACAGCTTAAAACTTCCCTTCCCTTCCTTAATCTGAATTGATTGAGGAAGTTCTTCATATCAATGAAATCACATTGGATTAAAAAAAAAACAATGACATGGTGCACCATAGACAGGGTTTCATGGCATGAACTTCAAGGATATATTTGATCAAGGGACCCTGACGTATTTATAAATCAGTGTAAATCACAAGAAAAATGTTAGTTTTAGGGCTCTGCACATATTGAGGCTCTTTAACTTATAAAGGGGAATGTATAGATTGCTTTAGTTAAAGTGAGTGGATCAAGGCTTAATGCTCTTTACCATGTCATGGCCCCCATTCGGCATCCTGGTGAAGCCTATGTGCTCTTTCTCATAACAATGCTTTTAAATGCATAAAATAACATGGATGGGATTACAAAGGAAACTAATTATATTGAAATACATTCATCACAATACTTAAAAAACAAGTTCACAGACACTAGTTTGAGAACCCCTGGATGGCCTTTACAAAAGAATATAACTACATAAAATGATATCTAAACAGAGTTTAAAGAGTCCTCTATGATAATAAGGTCTGCTTCTTCTCAGTATTTCAGTAATTAGTAATTTTTTTAAACTGACTCCATTTTGTGCTAACCAGATGAACCATAGTGTTTCCAGACTTTTCATCAAAACTGTCAAGTTAATATCATTGCCAACTCAAGAAGTAAATTTTCCCCACCTTATAGCTGGAGCCTTCATCAAAGCTTTGAGGCCTATAGCATCAAAGATATACCCAAAATGCATTGGGTATGTCTATTAAGGAATTGTTACAGAGAATTGGGTTTTAGCTTACTAATTCAGATCCACTGCATCTGATTAATGGAAAGGACTACAACTAGTAAGTAGACAACCTGACAAACTGACAGCAACCCTGATTGAAAGGGTATGCAATCTTTCTGATTTGGCACAGCCATACAAAGCATGAATAAAGAATTCCACATTTTTACAGTCACTTGACTATGCTGAATATTCTGTTAATACACTTGACACAAATTTACATTTATATTGGGTGAATATTGACTTCCCACTATCATCACTCTTTTCAATTTCCTGCAAGTGAAAGCAATATTCAAATACTTTGCATGACTTCAGGAAGAAATTAAAATTCCAAGGACTCTTTTCCTTGAACTGTGATTTAAAATTAGTATTATAGTCAAAAGATTTGTTTAAAGATGTAATCTAGAAGGAATACAGATGGGCATCATAGCAATGATTTGAGAACTTCTAGAAATCTTTATACAATTCAAAGGAAGAAAAATTTTGGATCTTTGCAACATCATCTGATGAAGGTCCCCATATTAGAATTCCCAAGAGGAATATTGCATTGAGGTCATGTTTGGTTTGGGGTTTGGGTTGTTGTTTTGTTTTTTGTTTTTTTTTGAGAAGTTGGCATTGCAGTAGATTTTGATTCAAGTACCTTTAATCAATAAATGCCTTTAATGTTTAAGCTGAACAATCAAAGGCATGACTTTGTGTTGAGATTCCAGGCCTTTTCTAGAAAAGTCTGCCCTTTCTTTGGGTTTGTTGTTGTTCAGTCATGTCCGGCTCTTTGTGACTCCACTGGGGTTTTCATGGAAAAGATACTACAGGAGGCAGAGTCGAGATAGTGGAGTAGAAAAAAGAAAGAAAGAAGAATAAAAAAGAAAAGATACTAGAGCAGTTTGCCATTTTCCTCCTCCTTCTCCATCATTTTAAGGAAAAGGAAACTGAGGCAAAAAATGTTGTCACTTCCCCAGGATCATGCAGCTTAGTAAGTTTCTGAGGTCAAATTTGAACTCAAGTCTTCCTATCTCCAGGCCCAGTGATTTACCCATTTGGCCACCTAGCTCCCCTTTTGTTTGGGGTTAAGTTCTTTTATTTCCCATCTCCTACTTTATCACTAGTGGGCTCTGGAATGTTAGATAGATAGACCAGACCCAGAATGCAACAGGGTGAAGAAGAAGCCAAGCCCCTAAACATCTAGCTCCTGCAGGGTAATATGTTTTATTATTTTGCATTGTTTTCTTTAAAATAGATGTAGGAGGTAAGAAGATAAAGAGACTTATTTGAAATGCAGTCCTAGCTCAAATGACTTAAAGGAAATGCTTATAAGGCCAGAGCTATAGCTTAAGCACTTGAAATTTAAACTTTTATATTGTGTCTTTTTTCTTTTCGCTCAGATTTAAGTGTTCTGCATATAATGAGGCCCACATGTCAAAAATGGCATGCCCTTCTAAAAACGATGAGTTTCTTTCATATAGACTATAATAAAATTACTTAAACCTTCCTGTTTAGTTATTGTTGTGGTGGTGGTGGTCTATTTAAATGTTGTTTAAAAATTGAAACTGTAAAGAAGGATCTAGTCACTTCAAAGTATTGAACTCAGGACTATTGGAGAAATAAAAAGTATCCACTAAGTGCTTCTTGTCCTTAAGGAGCTTACATTCTAATACGGGGAGGCAAAACATATAGGAGAGTGATGACTAGGAAAGGATTTTCGTCTGGGAAGCAACAGGGATGATGAATAGAACCATACAGAAATGTACATGACTTTTCCAGAAGCAATGGTAATATTGATTTGGTTATGGTTCCCAGAGCAAAAGTGGTAGCAGGGAAAGAACAAAAAGATGGAAGATGGCTGAGGTGGTGTAGCAGCAAGCACCCCAACATTCCCAGGGTGGCTGCTAGCAATACAGGTTATTGGATCTGCTTTGTTAAAGGAGAGCAACTCAAAATGGGTTAACAATCTTACTTTAATCAGTCAGACATATATCGTTTACCTTGTTCAGGGGAAAAGGTCAGCACCCCGAACTTCAGAATATACAGGCAGAATTATCAAGACAGAAACAGATCAAGTAGACAGATTTCCAAACTGTCCAACCATTACATCCATACCCAGTCAACATCTGGGTTTTTCAAAGCCGGGGGGGCTCTGGACAACGGCTTTTCAGAATACAGATCAAATCACAGAACACTTCTCAAAGTGAGCCCCCAAAACAAAGCTACACATCAGGGCTTATATAGCCTTCTCCTGGCTCAGAGAATGTAACAACCTTGTTGACTCACTGGCCAATCAAGAAGTATCTACTGAAAAACAAGCCTCCTACCCCAGGCTTCAGGTGCACTTTAGCCTAGGGGCAGGGAAGATCTTCCAAATTTGCATTCCCATTACAGGTGGATAGCTGAATGAGATGTGAAGTATGGTCTGTATGGTCTGGCCTGGGTGATGAGGTACAGACTCTGGGAACCCCCTTGATCTCTGCTTGAATCTTCCCACATGAGGCATTTGCCTGAGGCCATAAGCCTTTCACTGTGTCTCTGCCCAAATCTTTGTTACTACCTTAGCCCTCCTTTGTTCAGCAACTTGCCTCAGTACCTGTTAAGACAATAATAATCTGATGGCAGACAGCCTTTCCAGCATTCCTTGAGCTCCAAGGGGTTTTTCAGACCTGATCCTAGGGCAAAATACTCAGAGTGGGCATAAGATAAAAGTGACAAAAGCCAAGTCAAGCAAGTAAGAAAGAGAGGACAAGAAATAATGACCTTCATAGATGGTAGAGAATGGAGAAGGCTGAAGCCAGCCTCCCATTTCAGTCCTAAATACTAAATACTGCCATTATGATTTTAGTTGAGAGCTGCCTATCTCACTCTTCCCCTAGGCTAACCAGAGCCAGTCAGTATCCATTCAAGATACAGGAGCAAGGTAAGAAAACGTTAGAGATTTCCTACTGTGCTTTCCTGGGATGCTGAGATCTACTTGGTTGTTATTCATTCCATTTACTCCCTTGCTTCACCCACTCACAAAAAAAAGTGGAGAAAAACTTGAGGGAAAGTCAGTCTGACTCTTTTCTACCCCTTTCTGATGTAGACATTTAGAAAGCTGCTATCTTTGTAAACAGGATTATATTAAGAATTTTCTCAGTATGTGGGTAATAATGTATTCTGTAACACATGCTCTAAAGTGCTTATCCCAACTCTCACTTACCCTGCTGAGTCAGATCCCCAGAGCTCAGTGACTATGTCCCCTAAGGGCTCTAAGACTGAAATTCATGACAAAAGACTTGCTGTCTCTGGTATCGTTCAAGAAGTGTAGTCATTAATTTAAAGTCAAAAATTAAATTAAAATAAACTCATCAACTTAGCTCTTTCTCACAAAATAATAGTTATATAAAAGACCATCATAAATAGGGAATAGCAAATAAACCCATTTATTTAAGCAAACAGCAAACAGAAATCAGAGAAGTAATACAGATCAAAATGTACCAAAAGATACACAAAAAGTAACTGAGCTCTTCAACTGGGAGCAAGATAAGAATTTAGTTCAAGCCAGAAGAGAAAGAACAATCTCACCTAGAAGTTCATTCTATCAATCTCTAGAATTTCAAGTATGTCCAAAGACATGATAGAGATAGCTCCATGTACATCTGCCATTCCAAGATATTTCTCCCACCTCTCTGAAGTATCCTCTGTCCACCTGTATCTCTAAAGAAGCTCCCTAACTGTAAATCCCTTATTTTCAGCAAGTTCAGTATTCTCTCTGCTATTCAGGAATGACTTCTCCTTTCATAAACAGAATACCACACTATAGGCAAGTTACAATCTCAATCTAAGGCCAAGGATCCTGGAGGGGTGGAATGTAATGGCAAGCACAGAAGTAGTTCACACCTTGTTTCAGCTACTGAATTAACACCTTCTTTCAGTCTGTTAAGAAACAGAACTTGTGAACTCCACAACTTGTGAACTCCTAGGGAAAAGCTAATGATTATATAAGGAGAGCCTCAGGGCTAGAGACAGCAGGAACTGAAAATTGGAATCTTGTGGTGGCAGAGTTAAGGGGAAACTTGTGGTATCCCAGCCCTCTGTTTGTCTGCTCTGTGTTGATGTTTGTTTGTGATACAGGTACAGAAGCCCTGGGACCTTACTGGAAGCCCTGAAAGAGCATTTTCTGGTTGTATGTTTACAGAAGTCCTGGAGGAGGGTTTTGGAGGTCCTGGGACTTTACTGATGATTTGTGCTGACCTTGTTTGTACGTCTGTGTTGATTTCTATGTTGATGATTTGTGTTGAGTACTCAGACCTTGTTGGTGGGTCTGAGTTGATTTCACAGGCAGACAGTGAATTTATGATGGTGCCAGCAATGTGCATGAATATTATTGTGGCTCTGTCAAGCCAGAAACAGGAACTGTGAAGGACTTGAGGTGGACTGGGCACTGTGAACTTCAATATGGAATGGGAACTGGATGAAGAACTGGACAAGGAGCCGACAAGGAACTTTGAATCCAGGTGACAGTTGGAGCTGGGACCATGGAAGAGGAACCATGGAAGCTGAGAGCCAGCCTTGAGTCAAGCTGAAAGAAGACTTTACTTGGATATTGTGTACTAGGGACAGCTAGATGGCACAATGAATAGAGCACTGGCCCTGGAGTCAGGAGGACCTGAGTTCAAATCCAGCCTCAGACACAACACAAAAACTAGCCGTGTGACCTTGGGCGAGTTGCTTAATCCCAATTGCCCTCTAAATAGCAAAATAATAATAATAATAATCTCTTGGATATTGTGTGCTGAGAAGATTACAACAAGATTTACTTGTGACAAAAGGGTGGATGGCCTGTGTATTTTCTACTACCCCTTAAGAGGTTACTGAGTAGTGACTGATGATTGAATAGTGACTGATGACTGAATAGTGACTGATTTGTAACTTAGTGTGCCCCATGAGTGAAGAACTTTTACTATTGTATTTTGTGACCCTTAAGGCAAGCCTCCTTAAGGACGATTGAATGGTTGAGTTAATAAATGATTGTACTTTTTTGAAAATGATTGTGGCCATTTTAGTGATAAGTCATTGTGAGTGCTATACCTTGATTCTCTGTGAATGTTTTGCTTTGATTTGTTACTGAATAGAGTGTTCACTATACTATGAAATCAGAATCTTTAAGAGCTCTTCACAGTAGCATTCTTCTGGAAAGATGTCTGCATCTTTATATGGCTTTATACCACCATAAGGGAAAGGCACTGAGATATCAAAGAAAGAAGGGCATAAAAGTAAATATGGTTTATGGGGTTAATTGAGGAAGTTTACTCACAAGACCAGTTTTTGTTGGCAGGAGAATTGAATAGTGGATCTCCACATCACCCTTAGACCAGATCAGATATTATATAAAAACAGAACAAAGAAGGCATAATGTCCAGGGTCCCATGTAAATTTTTTCCATGGGGTAGTTAAAGCTTTTTTTTTGCTGTTTACATTAAAGGTGATTTACATTAAGTATGGAGTCATAGGTCAAATTCTCATACTATGGTTCCTACTGTATGATTTGTATCTGTGTCTATTTGCCTTTGTGTGTATGTGTACTAATGGTTAGATTGAGAAGAGTGGCAGGATACATGAAAAGAAAGCAGATTCAGAGTAGCGAGATTTTATAAATTACATTTGCATTTTGTCAGTGCAAACTGTCTAGTAGTATTTAATTGTTTGTTTTTTAAATAATATTTTATATTTCCCCAATTACATGTAAAGACAATTTTCAACATTCATTTTAAAAGATTTTTGAGTTCCAAATTTTTCTTCTCCCTCCCTAAACTCCCCTCTCTCTGAGACAGTAAGCAATTTGATATAGGTTACACATGCTAAATCAAGCAAAACATATTATTATATTAATCATGTTGTAAAAGAAGACAGACCCAAAGGGAACCACACACACACATAAATATTTATGTGTGTGTACACACACATATATGTATTATGTGTATGTATATATACATACATACATGTGTGTGTTCTGTATATGTGTGCATATGTGTGTGTGCATAGAGAGACAGAGAGAGACATAAACAGTTCTACCTCATTTACCAAAGAGTGAAGGTCTAATTTATAAGAATAACTATTATCAACTAAAGTAATAAAACAGTACTTCAACTCTTTGACATCCTGACATTTCATTAGTGTGAGTACTATTTCCTCAAATACAAAAGTAACTTCTTTACATCTAAGTAGGTCTTTGAGAGTCATTATGGCCAAAACATTCATCACCCTGAGGTCAACCTGGTGATGAGCCCTTCCAACCTTGGCTAGGCTGATCCTCATATGACAGACATACAGTCTGTCATCAGGCCCAAACTTGAAGCCCTTCCAGCTTCCAACTAGGTTGGCTCAGTTGTCAAAATCGAAGGGTCATTTCTATGCCACAAGGAGGCACTGGCTGGAGGCTGTTCTCCTATTTGTAAAATGCTACTTCACAACTGACTACATGTGCTAATGGTTTACGGAAAGATGAAGAGATTACTTGCAAATCTATCAAATCCAGTAGCTTGGACTTTTAGAAATATATTGGTCAAGAGCTTGGAATGAATAAATGGAAAGGAATGTTATGATCCAGTCTTGTTTTTAACTGCTCATAATAAATTGCATGGCTGTGCTTTCCATCTGCAATGTGCACAGTCAATGCTTACAATCCCCTGCACCCACGTCATGCCCCACATTTTTACTTCAATTTTAATAAAAATAGAAACTACTTATTTCAGGAACTGCTCCTATTTTTTACAAGATTCCAAAGCACAAATCATCTGGCAAAGAACAGCAACTTGCTGTTCAGTTGATGAAATTCCAGCAAAAGAAATTTTCAATAGTAAATACAGGCTGTTCGCCCTTTGAACATTACACAAAATTTAGGACCAGGAGGGTGAAGTATTAGGAAGGTCAAATGTCAGCATCTGTAAGGTCACTGTGGGTGGGAGGCAGGAACACTGGTGGTTAAAAGTTTTAATTCCTTCATTTCTGGGAGATACAAATCAGGTGCAATTCAATTCAGCAACCATTTACTAAGTGCGTACTACATGCCATACATTGTACTAGGTCTTGGGGATACAGATGCAAAAAGGAAATAATCCCTGCCTTCAAGGAGCTTATTATATCTTGTAGAATTCATTGATTTGTCAGCCATAGGGAACTCTGAGAGGGTTGGCAAGAAAAGTAATTTTTCATTGGCAAGAGGAAAGAATGACATAATAGGGTGTCTTTTTCTCTTACCATTAAAATCTGTGAAATTTAGGAATTTATTCATGTTAGCCTAGTGTAATGGAAATGCAAATTTAAAGATCTTCCCTGCCCCTAAGCCCTTTGATGGGCTTAAGAGACTCTGAGAACCTTCCTTGATTTGAAAATATACTCTGCCTCCTAATAGGCTGAATGTGGTCACATGGAGCCTGTGGTAGGAGGCTTGGTTTTCAGGAATGCCCACAACTTGATGCTGTGTGATTGGGCAGTGGGTCAAGAGGGTGGTTACATTCTCTGACCCAGGAGAAGGCTATATAATCACTGATGTGAGGCTTTGCTTTGGGGCTCACTTTGAGAAGTGTTCTGTGATTTGATCAGATGAGACTCTGGGAAGCCGTTGTTGAGAGCCCCAAACCCACCCCACTTTGAAAAACCCAGATGTTGATTTCGTATGGATGTAATGGTTGGACAGTTTGGAAACCTGTCTACTTGATCTGTTTCTCTGTCTTGATAATTCTGTCTGTATACTCTGAAGTTCGGGGTGCTGACCTTTTCCCCCTGAACTAGGTAAACAATATATATTTGACTGATTAAAGTAAGCTTGTTAACTGATTTTGAGTTGCTTTCCTTTAGCAAATCAGATCTAAGAACCTGTGTTGGCAGCCACCCTGGGGACACTGGGGTGCTTGCTGCTATACCTAGACAGCCAAACGATAATTCTGGAGACTAGATGAAGAGACCACACTTAGGATGTGGGCTGTGGAGTGTCAGTCCCTGAGAAATCAATAGTTATTTTTTAAAGGTTACAGAAAAATGGATTTTTTTTATTATCACTGGAAAAGTTTTTCAAAGTGGGCTGACCTTGTTTCATTCCATAAAAAACTAATCACTAAAAATGCTGAAGTTAGGACCTTCCTGAAGAGTCACAGAAATCATCTAAAGTTCCCAAGGAAAAAGCTCAGTAACTGGAAAATGACTGGTTCTTGATACGATTAGATGTTTGCTACAAAGTGTCAAAAATCTTGTCAAAGATTGTAAAGAGGGGCAGTTAGGTGGCACAGTGAATAGAGCACTGGCCCTGGAGTCAGGAGGACCTGAGTTCAAATACAGCCTCAGACACTTGATCACACTTACTAGCCGTGTAACCTTGGGCAAGTCACTTAACCGCAATTGCCCTGCCTTCCCCCTCCAAAAAAGCAAAAAAAAAAAAAAAAAGACTGTAAAGAATGGGTACAAAATATGAAGCAGTAGTAATAGATCCTGATCATCTTTCACAATATTTCGGGTCAGGTGTCTTTCACTTAAAAATCTTGATGCCATTTTGCTTTTTTAAAGTGATTGCATTGAGTGCCACAAGAGGCCTGGCACTGCAGACTAGCCACTGTCCTGTTTATATAGCTTGGATGTCACATGTTCCTTGCCCTGGGAGAGCTCAAACACTTTCACATTTATTGTCTCATCATTTTCACAGTAGGTAGAAACTAATTATAACAATTGGGAAAGTCACGAATGGATAACCCACAGAGCAATGGGCATTTGTCCAAGCAGGAGGTCTAACCTGCACATTTTTCTCATTACCAATGAAGGAAAGAAATAGCCTGGATTAACCAACCAGTCTACTGAATAAAGTGCTTTTGGAAATTTTCTGGTCTGATTTTTGGTTGTAGTTCACTATGTGTCCCAATGTCTCATTATACCCCATACCCTCCATGTTCCAGTGAAAGTAAACTCTTACATATCTAAATAAAAATTACTCTTACCTTTAACTGTGAATACTCAAGATAGCCTATTCATTTAGGACAATATACCTCCTTCCTGCTTTATGTCATCTTTTATCTCCTTTAAATTACACTTCAAGACTGTCTTTCCTGGTAAACCTTTCCAAATCAATCTGTTTCTATGTCTACCTGCCAACAAAGTTTTTCTGACTTTTTACCCTCAATACTTTTCACAATTTTGACATACACATTTGTTGTTTCTAAGGACACTTGTCTATACTATTAGGCCCTCTCTAGCTTTATAGACCATCTCTATTTATCTAGACTTTATCTATGGATAGTCGAAATATTCCTTATCTGAATCTAGCCCAGGTTTCTAGCCAAACTCGATTATTTTGCATGCTGTTACATAAGCATGGCTCCAGATTTTCTCCAGAGAGAAAACTGACACAGGCTATGTGTCTTCATGAGGGTCAGAGTTGGTGTGAGAATGTTAAAGATGGAAGTATTTTTTTTCTTCAAGAAAGGACACCCATGGTTCTAGACTCTCTTCAGGACCAATTCCAGATGAATAGAGAGACTTTGGAAACTGCAGATATGTAAAGGAAGCTGGCAGTCTTGACAAGTTCCTGATTTAGATCTTGTCTCCCCAGAAACTTCAAGGAATTTTCCCTTGCGCAAGATTGAGGTCTCTCTCTTAATTGAGGTGAGAGTTTATCTCATTCCTATGTAAAGAGCTCTTCACTTGTGTAATTTCTTGTATGTTCTAGTCTATATTATTTCTTCTATTCCAATTTGCTATTTGCTTAGATAAATGTGTTTACTCACTATACACTATTTGTGATGGTCTTTTGTGTAACTAGCATTTGGTGCTATGCCCTCCTAGACCAGCAACATTTGGCAGACTGATAGATATGATTCCTCTCAGAGATTTGAGAACAGAGTGGCCAGTCTCATGGCCCCTTCCACTCCCTTCATGAATGGAATTTCAGTCTCCTTTATAGAAAAATGGGCAAGATTTCAAAGATATCTCAATATTTCCCACAAGCTACATTTAGTCAACCCAGGTAGTCATAGATATCTTATATGTACAGCACACACACCCTACATTTAGATTATCTCTATATTAACATATTTATAAACTAAGAAGTTAAGTGACTTGACCAGGGTCATGTAGTCAGTAAGCACCGGAGGCCATATTTGAACCCAAGACTTCCTGACTCCAAGCTCAATTTTATAACTATGCTAACAACATAGACATGATGGAGATAGCGATAGAATCCAACTCATCAACATGTGACAAAACTTTTTTGCCATAGCAACTCATTATGAAGGAGTTAAGGCATCCTAAACCAACCTTTTGTTTGTTTGTTTTGGGGGGGTAGGCAATTGGGGTTTGCCCAAGGTCACAAAGCTATTAAGTGTCTGAGGCCAAATTTGAACTCAGGTCTTCCAATTCTAGGGTCAATGCTCTATCTACTGTGTCATCTAGCTGCCTTAAACCAATCTCTCTGTTTCCAATCTTTTCCATTTCACATGTTCCTCTTCAGGACAAACTCCAGACATTTAGAGAGAGAGAGAGACAGACTTGTACATATTTACATCACTTCTTGGCTCAAAATCCCTCAAAGGCTCCTTATTCCTTACTCAATAATATTAAAATTCTATTTTTTCTGGAATTTGAACCTCCACATCCTGGCACAAATCTACTTTTTCCAGCATTATGCCATACTATTCCTAACCACATACATGGTGTTAAAGCAAACCAGACTATTTCCCATCTTATTTATGCCTTCTGGACTTCCTTCAACATGCCCTCTGTTCATGCTATTCTTAATGCTTCAAATGTTCTTTCTTCCCTACCACTATCCACTTCTATTTTTTGAAGTCCCACACATATTTCAAGACCCAAATGTTATCTCTTCTATAGTGTCTTCTAAAATCTCCTGCATTATAATTGATCTGTTTTCTCCCAGATTGAAGATCTTCTCCAAGCGAGTATGAAGAACAGGATGAATTTTGTAGGAACCCACAATGTTTGGTTTTATGCCTTTCCCAGAAAGGAGGGTAAAGTGGCTTAAAGGATGACTTCTCTATTCTCCAAGTTATGAGAAAGAGTGAATCATTCCTTTTTAAAAGTGGAACAATAACTCCAATGTAAAAACAAAAGAGAAAAGGATATGAAAAGGCAGAGAAATGCTGGTCCATTTTAGAAGGTTAGAAGGTGGAAGAATGTTACAAAGAAAAGAAAATGAAAAAGGAAGATCACTAAATGTTTGCAGCTAATAAAGATGAGGCATTCTGTTCCACCCTCCCCCCCCCCCCACTTCCCCTGACAAAGAGAGAACTGGACTGTTTCTCCCTCACCTGGCAATTCCAAATAGTCTTCCTCAGTCAAAGTCACCAAGGAAAAAACTGAGAGATGGAAGGTCATACCCTCATTTAGTTCCTACTCAGGAACTCCAGACAAATCAGTTCTTTCTGCTCCACAACCAATTACCAAGCTTTTCTTTAATACATAGTACCAACCCTAGAGTCATTATGGCTGGAAACCAGGAACTGGGTCCCCAAAGTTTCCACATGGCTATATGGATTAAAACTAGGGAGGGAAATATCTGTATGTGCTTTAAGAGCTGGCTCTCATTAGCCAGTCCTTTCCCCTACAACACATTACTAATATATTCTAGACATGGGGGATCATAGAATATATTTAAAGAAAGAAATGTTTAGGGCAGCTAGGTGGCTCAGCGAATAGAGCACCAGCCCTGGAGTCAGGAGGAGCTGAGTTCAAATCTGGTCTCAGACACTTGACACACTTACTGTGTGACCTTGGGCAAGTCACTTAACCCCAATTGCCCTGCCTTCCACCCTCCAAAAAAAAAAAAAGAAGGAAATGTTTAATCTACATGGGTATATTCTAATAATCTTCTTTTATTGATTTATTTTTTTTTAAAGCAATCAGGATTAAGTAACTTGCTCAAGGTTACACGGCCAGTTATTTCTGGGTGTGGTGCTAAGTATCTGAGCCCGGATTTGATCTCCAGGTCATCCCGATACTGGAGCCGGTGCTCTTACTTGCTGAGCCACCTGGCCTCCCCATATTGATTTATTTTTTAATATAATCATACACTGACTTTGATTACAATGTTCTTCAAGGCTTTAAGGTCTGCAAACCAATACATACATACATACATATATCTTCATTTGATCCTCACAATAACTAGGAGATAATTTGTATAATTATACATATATATATATAATTACATACATGTTGATATAAAACATTATTTGATCCTCATAACTAAGAGATAGTTTGCATAATTATATATAAACAAATTTACTTTTCATCTCTGCTTATATATGTGTATGTATATATATGTGTGTAAATAAATATATATAAAAAAATAACTTCATCTTTACAACTAAGACATAATTTATAGACTCATCCTGTTTTACAGATGAGGGTACTGAGTACTAGCCTAGGGTCAAAAAGCTATTAAATACTTGAACCAAACTTCAAATCAAGTTCTTCTTGACTCCATGTCCAGTGACTATCCACCATATCTCAGTGCCTTGCTGATCTTGGTATTAAAAACATATCACACCTCTCTCCTCTCAGATAAAGAAAATACTATACCCTCCCTCTGACATCATCTCCCATTTATCCTCTATATATCTTCATACTTAGCTGTTGGCTTTATTGTCTTCCCCATTAGACTGTGAGCTCCTTAAGGACTGGGACAGTTTTTGTTTTTCTTCTGTCTCCAGCACTTAGCACAGTTTCTGGGCCATAGTATATGCTTAATAAATGCCTGTTGATCTTGATGTTACCTGGGCTGCTGGGTTTAAATCAAAGTTTTCCTTTCTAAATCTCCTAGTCAGACACAAAGTTTCTTCCTGCTCTGTCTTCTTTTTTTCCCCCATGAATGTTTCTTTGTTGAGAAAAAGTAATCTCCAAGACAAAGTTACAGCCAACCTTTCTAATTTCTCCTATTACCCCTTCATTTTTCCCCTTTTTATAAAAAGAACAGAATAGCTTCTCTCACATATCCCATCTCTTTTCTTGATTTTTTTATAGTTAAATGCTTTATTAGAAATTTACTTTAAATACCAGCACAAACAACCATGTTTGTTTTGTAGTTATTTACATTTTAATTAATTAATTTCGATGAACACACTGGGACCTTTCTCTTTGATTTGCATCCAGTTCTGAATTTACTAATTGGACACTTCTTAGAACGCTTTTCCCTAATTTCTCTTTAACAAGCTGCATGCACACACATCCAGTTCCTGAAGAAACCGTTACAAAAAGAGTTTAAGATTCCAAAACACAAATTTATACCCAAACATTCTGAGCAGAGAATTAACTACAAATTAAATTAAATTCACTTCATTACAGCAAACAATTCAAGATGTTAGTTTCAATTTAGACCCCTACTAAATTGTTCACATGTCCTGTATGTCTACTGTTTTAATTACACTTTCCCTATGTGCTTATTTCCAGTGGTAAATTCAGGTAAACTTTTTCCAGTCTTATTTAACAATATGGCCATTTCATCCATCAAGCTTAGAATTTAGGGATTTTTTGTGGAGAGGTGGAAATTTGCGCCCTCTGCTGCTCAAAACAAGGCTTTGCTGAAAGTGAGAATCAGTATAGTGCTTTAAATTTTATAGACTTACAGATTTCAATTTGTCATACTGGTTTACTAAACAAGTAAAAAGTAGTTACAGTGTTAGTTGAATCTTTAATGGGAAATGAATTTTCTGATTAAATAATAATGAAATTTTAAAAGTTCAAAAACAAAATGTAGAAACAAATGAAAATAAAGACTGTTTTAAACTTCACTTCAAAAATTGGACAGATTGGGACAGCCAGATAGCACAGCGAGTAAGAGTACCGGCCCCAGTGTCAGGATGACCTGGGGATCGAATCCAGGCTCAGACACTTAGCACCCACCCAGAAACACCTGGCCATGTAACCTTGAGCAAGTTACTTAACCCCAATTGCTTAAAAAAAAAAAAAAAAAAGGACAGATTTTAGAAATAGAATCATTCACCTAAAAAAAAATTATCATGGATATTTGTTGGGGTACTGGGTTTTTTCAGGTCCCAGAATTCTTTTGGTTAAGTTATGTGTTACTTTTAGGCAGAAGATAATAGCACAGATTTGATGGTTGGGCTCACTCTTCATCCATGTAAGTGGATTGGACTAGGTGATTTCTACTTTCTCTTCTAGATTTAAACCTTATGAATATCTTTCAAGTCAATATTTATTAAGTGCCTACTGAGTATACAAATAACTAAGGAAATACAATAACAATATGCATTTATATTCAACAATTCAATTCAATAAACATTTATTAACCACCTAATAGGTTCCAGGTTCAGTACTAGGTACAGGATATACAAAGTCAAAATAAAGCAATCCCCTGCCCTCAAGGAGCCTACATTCTACTAGGAGAAAACAACACATAGAGAGAGAGAAATAATACAAAATATAGACAAAGTAATTTACACAGGGAAAGAGGATTAATAACTCAGTCAAATAGCAAAGACTTCTTCTATGAGATGGTAACTAAGCCTTGAAGGGAGTTCAGGTTCCAAGAGGAGGCATAATGCCATGCATGGAGAAGACCAAGTTTTGTTGTTGTTCAGTCATTTCAGTTGTGTCTAACTCTTTGTGACCCCATTTTTGGGTTTTCTTGGCAAAGACAGTGGAGTCTGTCAACATAGTCAAGTTGCCATCTCCTTCTCCAGCTCATTTTACAAATGAGGAAACTGAAGCAAAGAGGACCAAGTGACTTGCCCAGGGTCACACAGCTAGTAAGTGTCTGAGGCTGAATTTGAACTTAGGAAGATAAGTCTTCCTAGTTCTAAGTTCAGTGCTCTGTGCACTAAGCTTGTGATAGGAACACCAATATGAGGAGGGAGTAAAGGATTCACGGGTAGCTAATGGTTAACTGGTCAATCATTTGCTTACAAGTGTGAAAAGAGGAAGTAGAAGCTGCAGATGATAGACTAGGAGAACTGGAAGGGATGTGAGAATAAGGAGCAGATTTAAAAGGAATAAAGAAAGAGAAATTGAAGGACAAGAATTTGTGTTCAGAGAGAGTAGTATCAGAGTTCTGAGTAGGGAAGGTGGAGCGATTATGAGTAATGATCACATCAAAGACATGACTGTCCCTATATGTGGCTGCCATGGAATTAAGATCAAGGTCATGGGAGTTTAGGGGTTAAATGAACTGGGAGTTAGGAGTGATTGAAGGGAATTCAGGATATTTGTTGAAATCCCTAAGTATGAGAGGAGGAGTTGGGGGAGGAAAGGATGACTGTGAGCTGGGTACAGAACCGCTTGAGAAAGAGCCAACAATAACTTGGGGGTAGAAGATGATCGTGATAACGAGTTGGACTGGGCAGTGAAGATGGATGGAGTGAACCTCAGAAGGGGGTGACGAGTGAAGTGCTGAAGGGATAGGCTGAGAGTGGCATAGAGAGTGGCTTGAGACTATGCCTGTTTGTCCTTCTGGCCCAATGCTGCAGGGGACAGGAGAGAAAGTACAGTCAGCACTGGAAAAGGTGGACAAGGACGTGGTGTCTTCAGGGCTGGGCAAGTCAAGTTTCTACAAGTGCAAGAAGATAGAATGGGTACAACATCCAGAGATGTTTATAGGGCTTAAGGTCTGCAAAGCACTTTGCTCACAGTGTCGCTGAGGTAGGTGTCACAAATATGATCATCTCCATTTTACAGCTAAGGAAATCCAGGATTGGAAAGGCTAAATGACTTGCCTGAGATCACACAACTAATAATGGCTGGAGTCCAACAAACATTACTCTTACTCCTGTGCATGCTCTATACATAGTAGGCACTTAACACATTTTTTAAAATTGAATTTTATTAGGGACTTTTAAAGGGATCAAGAAAAATTGTTGGTAACTTCAAGTCTCTAATAGAGACTAAAGCATTCACATAAGAAGGAATTGAAGTCCTGGGCTGGGTGTCAGAAGGCCTGGGTGTCCCTCTAATTGTGTAAGCAACACAGAGCAAGGCCCTTGACTTTTCTGGGCATGTTTCCTCATCGATAAATTGAAGTTATATGTGTACATCTACATACATATATATATATATATATACATATACACACATATATATAATGATACGGTATGTATTACCTAGTCATAGGCATATATCTATGACTAGATAATATTTAAGATTCAAATTAATTCTAGCAATCTTTGATTTAATTCAATTAATTTCACTAAGTATTAATGAGTGCTTACTATGTACAAGGCCAGTACAAGGGACACCATGGATATAAGAACAAGAATAAAATGACCCTTGTCCTCAAGAAGATTACATTCTACTAGGATATATAACTTGCACACAGATATGAAATAATTTGAGGACACAAAGAGCGATAATGGGGAAGATCATGGAAAGCTTTATGGAAGAAATGACAACTAAACTGAGCTGGAAAGAAAAATAAGGATTGCAGCATGCAGAAAGGAGGGAGTGCAATCCAAGTGTGAGGAAACACAGCTTGTGCAAATTTAGAGAGGTGGCAGAGGAAATGTCAGTTTTGTAGTGGTTCAGTTCAGTTCGTACAAAGAGCAGGAAATAAGGCTGGACAATGAGGTTGAAATCAAAATATGAAGGACATTTTATAGTTGGAAGCAATAACTTTTGAGCAGGAGACATAGTCAAGCCCAGGCCTCAAGGAGATGATTCTGGCAGTTTTGTGGAGGGCAACCTTCACATTCAACAGTACGGAGAGGAGTCTAGAAGCAAGGATACCAATTAAAAGGTTATTACCTTAGGCCAGGTGAATGATCAATGAGCCAAAAAAAAGACATTGGTTGGGAGAGATATTGCTGAGGAACCATCAATAGGTCTTAGTGACTAATTAAATGTGGGAGGGTAAGGAAGTACCAAGGAGGACTCTGATGTTATGAACCTGATAGATGAACCACTAGAAAGATGGTGGTGTTCCCTCTTCTCCTTGAAGGGATAGGGGACAAGAGATGTAAGGCAGTCTATATACCAGGGCTAATGTGTTGCTTGATTTTCCTGAATTATTGTTTTTCTCTTCCTTTTTTCATCTTTTCTCCAAGGAATGGATCACTGGGTGGGAGAGAGAAGAGAAATATACTCAGAAATTAGGGTTATATAGAAACAAAAGACAACAATAAAGTAAGAGGTTTTTTTTTTTTTAAGTGTAATGATGAAAGAACACATCCTATGGAGCTAAGTTGAACTCCCTCTAGCCACCTCTAAGGACATATTTACTCAGCAATGAAAGATTTAGAGATAATCAAGCAATCACTTAGTCCTCCTTCTACTCCCAATACAGAATAAAAAAGATAATACTCATAGCTAGCATTTATAGTACACTTTAAGGTTTGCAAAGTATTTGCAATTATCTAATTTAATTTAATTTAATTCTACCTCCCTACAAACCCTGAAACCCGGTAGCACTGGCTTCTTTGCTGTTCCTTGCACAAGACTCCCTATCTCCATGCTCCAGGTATTTTCACTGGCTGTCCCCCATGCATAGTGTAATGATCTTCTTCCTCATCTCTTCCTACTGTCTTCCCTGGCTTCATTCAAATCTCAGCTAAAATCCTACCTTCTACAGGAAAGCTTTCCCAGCCCCCCTCAATTCTAATACCTTCTCTCTGCTGATTATCTCCTAGTATAGCTTATTTATCATGTTATTTTCCCCATTAGACTGTGAGCTCATTAAGAGCAGAGATTGTATTTTGCTTTTGTATTTCCATTACTTAGCATTGTGCCCTACACACAGTAGATGCTTAATAAATATTTACTGACTGACTGAAGAATCCTCACAAAAACCTTGTACATCCGGTGCTATTATTATCCCCATTTAGCAGATGAGGAAATTGAGGCAGAGAAGTTAAATGAATTGAAAAGTATCCTCAGGAGAAATAGGGAAATTTAGAGAAAGGATAGACTGCTGAGAAAATCGGGTTTTTTGGACATTTTGAATTTCAGATGCAAAGAGGGTATTTGAGTGGAGACCTTAAGCAGTCAAATAGAGTTACATGGCTTGAGTTCAGGATGGAAATTTGGGCTGAACATATGGACTGGAGAGTCATCTGCATAGAGACAGTAAATGAACCCATGGAAGCTGATTTTACCAAGGGGAAGAATATAGAGAGAGAAGAAAAGAAGGTCCAGAACAGAGCTTTCAGTGGCATTCATGCTTAGGTGGGTGATCCATCAAAAGACATAAGGAGTTAACAAACATGTAGGAGGCAAACCAGAAGAGTGGTATGTCCCAGAAGCCAAGATTCCTACCTTGAGGAGAACACTGACAAAAGCAATTTGTATAAAAACATGTTCAAGATAATATGGCAGCAGCGCTCAGGGGCAGGCCAGGAAGCAACGGAGCAGGGCAGGCCGAGAGGAGGCCTGACCAATGAGGGGGACAAGTCATCCCACCAATCACAAGGGCCACTACCAGGCTTTTCACCAAAGGGCTGGGACTGGAAAGAGCAAGGTAAGAACCAAATGCAGGGCCCCTGTCCAGGACAGCAAATACTCCTGGGACTACCACTCCATAGCCCAGAAATAAAAAAAAAAAAAAAACCCCATCAGAACCCCCAAGGACCAGGATGGCAGAGGAAACCCTTCCTACGCCAACCCCCCCCCCGAAAACATAGTAACTATCGCCCCAGGGCAAAACTCTCAACAGTAAAGGCTTGGGAACCCAAGAGGAAGGGCATGGCTAGGGCCCTGCCTCAAAATGGGTAGAAAGCAGACTACAAAGACTCTGGAGTCCTACTATCCTCAGAGGGAGACAATGTGGACTCCACATCCACAGCTGAAACATCAACAGGGAATGGGTCCCAAGCACAGAAAGCTCTCCTAGATGAGATCAAAAGGAACTTTGAAAACCAAATGAGAGAGACAGAAGACAAAATGAATAATTCTCTCAAAACCAAAATTGCAGAATTAGAAAAACATTATAATGAAGAAAACAGCTCCTTAAAAAGAAAGGTGTATGATATGGAAAAGGAGCTCCAAAAACTAACCAAGGAAAATGATTAGCTAAAAACCAGAATCAACCAAATTGAAACAAATAACTCTATGAGGAACCAAGAATTAGTCAAACAAAACAACAAGAATGAAAATATCTCAATGAAAAAATAACTGACCTGGAAAACAGATCCAGGAGAGATAATCTGAGAATCATAGGCCTGCCAGAAAATCATAATGAAAAAATGAGCCCAGACAACATTCTCCAAGAGCTCGTTAAGGAAAACTGACCTGAGATACTAGAATCTGAGGGTAAAATAGAAATCAAGAGAATCCACTGGACACCTGCTGAAAGAGATCCCAAATTGAAAAGTCCTTGAAATGTTGTGGCCAAACTCAAGAATTACCAGGTAAAAGAGAAAATATTTCAAGTGGCCAGAAAGAAACAATTCAAATATTGAGGAAGCACAGTGAGGATCACACAGGATTTGGCAGCCTCTACACTAAAAGGTCGGAGGCAGTGGAATTCAATTTTCCACAAAGCAAAAGAGCTCAGGTTACAACCAAGGATGACCTACCCAGCGAGACTGAGCATGTTCTTCCAGGCAAAGAGGTGGTCATTCAACTATGTAACATATTTCCAGACCTTCCTGATGAAAAATCCAGAGCTCAATGGAAAATTCAACCTCCAATTATGAGATGCAAGAGTGACATAGAAAGGTAAACAAGGAAAACACACACACACACACCCTGTTATTTAATAAGAGCAAACTGTTTATAGACAAGTAGAGGGTATGAGTATACATTACACAAAATGATGATTTTTAAAAATCTTATTAAGGGCTACAAAGGGACTGCAATGGAAGAAGAGGAATGAATGAAGTGGAAAAGGGTAAATCATGCCACACAAAGAGGCATAAAAACAATATAGCAGAGCAAAAGAAGGGAGGGAGATGAGTATTACAAGAGCTTTTCCCTCATTGGGTCTGGTGCAAGGAGGGAATAACAACCGGTTAAGCATAGGACTCTATGGAGAAGAGGTGCAAAACATATCATACTAGAGGGAAAGAGGGGAGGGAGAGGGGTTTTGCATGAGATTTGTTCCTGTCACTCTTGGTGCGAAGAAGAAATAACATACTTCATTAAGTGTAAAAATATCCTACAGGCAGTAGGAGGGGGAAAGGGCTATGAAAGTGGGGGGAGGTGGTTAGTAGGGATGGAAGAAGTAAGGGGAAAGAGGAGGAAAAGGGAGAGGGGCTGATAAGGGAATACTAAGGGAGGCAGTGGTCAAAAGGAAAACTATTAAGGAGGGAAAGGGAGAAGGGGAGAAAAAATATAAGCATTAACAGGGGAGGGAATAGGATGAAGGGAAAGAAACAGATAATAATCATAACTGTGAATGTGAATGGAATGAACACTCCCATAAAACGGAGGTGGATAGCAGAATTGATTAAAAATCATAATCCTACAATATGCTGTTTACAAGAAACACATCTGAAACAGAGGGATACACACAGGGTAAAGGTAAAAGGCTGGAGTAAAATATAGCATGCATCAGCTAAAGTAAAAAAAAAAGCAGGGGTAGCAATCCTTATCTCAGATAAAGCAAAAGCAAAAATTGATCTAACTAAAAGAGATAAGGAAGGAAAATATATCCTGCCAAAAGGCACCATCAAGAATGAAGCAATATCATTACTTAACATGGATGCACCAAGTGGTACAGCATCGAGATTTCTAGAGGAGAAGGTAAGGGAATTATAGAAAGAAACAGATAGCAAAACTATATTAGTAGGAGACCTTAATCTCCCCCTCTCTGAGCTTGATAAATCCAACCTCAAAATAAACAAGAAAGAAGTTAAGGAGGTGAATAGAATTTTAGAGAGGGTAGGTATGATAGATCTCTGGAGAAAACTGAATGGGGATAAAAAGGAATATACCTTTTGCTCAGAGGTACATGGCACATACACAAAAATTTACCATGTACTAGGACATAAAAACCTCACAATTCAGTGCAGAAAGGCAGAAATAATAAATATATCATTCTCAGATCATGATTCAATAAAAATCATATTCAATAAAGGGCCATGGAAAGACAGACTAAAAGCTAATTGGAAACTAAACAATTTAATCCTAAAGAATGAGTGGGTCAAACAAGAAATCATAGAAACAATCAGTCACTTCATTCAAGAGAATGACAATAATGAGACAACATACCAAAATGTGTGGGATGCAGCAAAGGCAGTTCTTAGGGGAAGTTTTAAATCTCTGAGTGCATACATGAAGAAATTAGAGAAAAGAGAGGTAAATGAATTGGGCATGCAATTGAAAAGGTTAGAAAAAAAATTTGAAAATCCTCAATTAAATACTAAATTAGAAATACTGAAAAGGAGAGATTAGTAAAATTGAAATTAAGAAAACTATTGAACTAATAAATAAAACTAAGAGCTGGTTTTATGAAAAAACAATAAAATTGATAGACTCTTAGTCAATATGATAAAGAAAAAAAGAAAGAAGAAAACCAAATTATGAATCAAAAATGAAAAGGGTGAACCTACCACCAAAGAAGAGGAAATTAAAACAATAATTGGGAATTATTTTGCCCAGTTGTATGCACATAAATTTGACAATCTTAGTGAAATGGATGAATATTTACAAAAATATAGGTTGCCCAAATTAACTAGAGAGGAAATAAATTACTTAAATAACCCCATCTCAGAAAAAGAAACTGAAAAAGTCATCAATGAGCTCCCTAGGAAAAAAATCTCCAGGGCCACATGGATTTACTACTGAATTCTATCAAACATTTAAAGAACAATTGGTTCCAATACTCTACAAACTATTTGGGAAAATTAGTAAAGAAGGAGTCCTACCAAATTATTTTTTATGACACAAATATGATACTGATACCTAAATCAGGAAGGGATAAAACAGAGAAAGAAAATTATAGACCAATCTCCCTCATGAATATAGATGCAAAAATTTTAAATAAAATACTAGAAAAAAGACTACAGCAACTTATCACAAGAATAATACACTTTGATCAGGTAGGATTTATTCCAGGAATGCAAGGATGGTTTAATATTAGGAAAACCATCAGTATAATTGATCATATCAACAATAAAACTAGCAAAAACCACATGATTATCTCAATAGATGCAGAAAAGGCTTTTGACAAAATACAACATCCATTCCTATTAAAAACACTAGAAAGAATAGGAATAAATGGAGCCTTCCTTAGAATAATAGGTAGCATCTATTTAAAGCCATCAGCAAGTATTATGTGTAATGGGGAGAAGCTAGAAGCATTTCTACTAAGATCAGGGGTGAAACAAGGATGTCCACTATCACCCCTCTTATTCAATCTGGTACTAGAAATGTTAGCAGTAGCAATTAGAGAAGAAAAAGAAATCAAAGGAATCAAATTAGGCAAAGAAGAGACCAAGCTATCACTCTTTGCAGATGATATGATGATATACTTACAGAATCCTAGAGAATCAAGTTAAAAACTACTTGAGACAATAAATAAATTTGGCAAAGTTGCAGGATATAAAATAAAACCACATAAATCCTCAGCATTCCTGCATATTTCTAATGAAATTCAATAGCAAGAGATAGAAAAAGAAAACCCATTTAGAAATAACTGGCCAAGTAACCTTGAGCAATTTACTTAACCCCAATTGCTTTAAAAAAAAACCATTTAAAGTTACTGTAGACATTATAAAATATCTGGGCATCTACCTGCCAAAACAAATCCAAGAGCTATATGAACACAACTACAAAATACTTTTCACATAAATAAAGTCAGATCTAACTAATTGGAAAAACATCAATTGCTCGTGGCTGGGTCGAGCTAAAATAATAAAAATGACAATTTTACCTAAATTAAATTATATATTTAGTGCCATACCAATCAGTTTACCAAAAACTACCTTATAGAGCTAGAAAAAAATAGTAATAAAATTCATTTGGAAGAACAAAAGGAAAGAATATCAAGGGAATTAATGAAAAGAAATACTAGGGATGGTGGACTAGCTATACCAGATTTTAATCTGTATTATAAAGCAGCAGTCCTCAAAACTACTTGGTACTGGCTGAGGAATAGAGTAGTGGATCAATGGAATAGATTGGGTACATGAGACTCAGCAGTCAATGACTATCGTAATCTACTGTTTGATAAACCCCAAAACCCCAGTTTGGGGGATGAGAACTCACTATTTGACAAAAACTGATGGGAAAACTGGAATATAGTATGGCAGAAACTGGGCATAGACCATTATTTAACACCATATACCAAAATCAAGTCTAAATGGGTGCATGATCTAGGTATAAAGGCTGATACTCTAAGCAATCTGGGAAAGCAAGGAATAGTTTACCTGTCATATTTGTGGAGAGGGGAAGACTTTATGACCAAACAAGAATTAGAGGGCATTATAAAAGGCAAAATGGATAATTTTGATTATATTAAATTGAAAAACTTCTGTACAAAAAAAGTCAATTTAACCAGTATTAAGAGGGAAGTAGAAAATTGGGGGTAAAAAAGGGGACTCTAAACAAACTTTGGAGCTGCAGAACCCACACAATGACACAGAGAAGTTAACGTTGCACTGAGGACAGCCCGGCAGGCTAGCAGGAATCAGCCAGCTCAGCGCTATGGGAGCCGAACTCAGCATTCTGGGAACCAAGCACAGCTCCATGCCAAGGCGTTAGCTCCAGGGCGGGTCTGACCAGCTGCCAGGCAGGAGGGACTCCAGAACAGCAGCAGCTGTGGCCATTTCCAGAATTATCAACACACAGATGTGAAGGACAAAGTGAGAGGTCAGTGCAGTCTGGACTTTGGGACACAGTAAGTGGGAATGCATGGCTTTTGCCCCCAAGGTGAGAAGCCTCTGAGATGCTGGCACAGACAGCCAGTGCCACATGGCACCTTCAGCTCCTGGCCTGCAGAGGGTAGGGGAACCAAGCACCAGTCTGAGGGGTAATCGCTCTTGCTTTAACCTGCTTGGATCTGGATTGCAGTCTAGGGTGAAGGTCCTGCAGGATGTGTCCACCTTTGCCAGAGCCTGTGGAGGCCTCAGAGAAGGCACCCATATAATACCTCTGGCAGTTGAGAAAACCCCAGCGTTTGGGACGAAAGCTCTCCTGTCTGGTGTCAGAGTCCTACTGTGGCAAAAAACGCAGGGGTCAAGTGACTGAGGAGCAACATGACCAGGCAAAGGAAACAAAGCAAACAGAAGAATCCAACATTAGACTCCTATTTTGGGGACAAAAAGGAGCAAAGCATGGAAAAGGAGAAAGATAGTGAAGTAAGAACTCCTGCACCAAAAGCTTCAAAGGAAAATATGAGCTGGTTACAGGCCATAGAGGACCTTAAGAAGCAGATAAGAGAAGTGGAGGAAAAATTGGGAAGAGAAATGAGAACGATGCAAGAAAATTATGAAATGAGAGTCAGCCTGGCTAAGGAAATAACACTTTAAAAAACCGACTAACTCAAATGGCAAAAGAGGCTCAAAAAGGCAATGAGGAGAAGAATGCCTTAAAAAGTTGAATTTGCCAGATGGAAAAAGAACCTCAAAAGCTCACTGGGGAGAATCATTGCTTCAGAATTAGATTGGAGCAAATGGAAGCTAATGGCTTTATGGGAAAGCAAGATGCTATTCAACAGATCCAAACAAATGAAAGAATAGAAGGCAATGTTAAATATCTCATGGGAAAAACCACTGACCT
>NW_027185779.1:573617-586532 GCF_028583685.1 Petaurus breviceps papuanus | reverse complement strand
AAGAAAGAAAGAAAGAAAGAAAGAAAGAAAGAAAGAAAGAAAGAAAGGAAGGAAGGAAGAAAGAAAAGAACCCCTGTCTTCCTTCAAGACTCAACTCAAATACCACCCAAACACCAAGCTAACTCTGGCAATGAGAGCATCAACTTCATTATCAATGTGTACATCCCTGGAAAGTATATTACCAATGTAAGTGAACTTATACACAGCATATAAAACTTCTTCATTTGTTATAACCAATGGTTCCACATATGGATGGTGTGGAGGTGGCAGATGGAGCACCTGTGTTTTCTTGGCGTTAATTGTTAGGCCAAAATTAGCACAAGCAGCAGAGAATTAATCCATACTTTGTTGTATCTCAGCATCAGAGGTTAAATTGAGTGCACAAACATCTGCAGACAGAAAATCACAACTAACAGTATCAAAGCCCTTGGTCAGATCTACAAAAGTTGTGTATGAAGGAAAGTATGAGAGAGAAGAGGTATTAAACTGACTACCAAACTGAAGGTCTACAGAGCCACTGTGCTGACTTCATTGCTGTATGCCTGCGAAACCTGGACAGTCTATCAGCGCCAAGCCAGAAAAGCGAATCACTTCCATTTGAATTGTCTTAAGATTCTGAAGATCACCTGGTAGGATAAAGTACCACACACGGAGGTCCTTACTCAAACTAAACTAAATTAAAACAACTCAAAGGAAACACAGGATGCACAAATTTGGAGAATCCACCCCAAAAGTTCACATGGACTATTTGTGCCCAACCTGTGGTAGAGCATTCAGAGCTCTTATTGCTCTAATCAGTCACAGTCAGACAAATCGAAACTTGATTTTAGCATAGTGATATCATTCTGGTCCTCTTTGAGAACAGACAACAACCAACCAACCAAATACCACCTCCTGCAGGAAGTCCTTTCCAGTCCAGAACAACCACCACCTTTCCTACTATCTACTGTTGATAAATCTTGTGTTTTCTTATGCATGTATATGTATATGTATGTATATTTATGCATATTTTTAAGTATGTATAAGTTACTGGAGAGGAGGAACTTTTTTTTCTTTTTCTTTTTTTGGTTATTTCCCTAGAGTTTAACACAGTACATGACACAAAATAGGTATTTAATAAATGCTTATTGGTTGATTAATTTTACAGATGAGAAAACTAAGATCCAAAAGGGATAGTGACTTGTCCAAGGTAACAGAGATAGTTAGTGGGCCTGAGAGACAAAGGACTATAATAGATAAAGCAGTGACTATGGCATCAGAGGACATCCCTTCTGATGCTAGTATCTCTGTAACCTTGGGCAAGTGACTTAAATTCTGTCAACCTTAGTATCACCATTTGTAAAATGAGTGGAGTGAATTAGATGTCCACTGAGTTCCTTTCCTAGCTCTAGATTTATGGTCCTATGAAAGAACTATTTAATTGCTCTCTTTATATTCCCAGTGCCTAGCACAATCCACTGCCCAGAGAAGGAGCTTGATCAATGTTTGTTGAATGGAAATAAGAACCTGGGTACAGATTCCAAGTCTGTTGATTATTGTGTGGCCTTAGTCAAGTCATTTTACCCATCAGTCTCAATTTCTTTATCTGTAAAGCACTGGAGATGGTCTGTAAGGTATCTTCTAGCTCTGAATCTATGACCCTATAAATTCAATTCTCCTGACCTCTGGTCCAAATATGGGTTCCATGGATATCAGAGATGCAAAAAAAGATGAATTGTGTTCATGAAAAAGAGATTCACATATAAGTTTTTAGAAAGTTTCTTTTTTACTAAAATTCACCTTCTTGAAACATCCCTTTAAGCTCATTTTTAAACATTTGATAGTGTTCACAGCCTAGTAATTGGCAAATTTTACATGTTCTAACAATGTTGATGTGCTAAATTTTAAAATGGTTTTAGTAAAGAAACAAAATAAGCAAACAAATTTTTAAAAATCCCAACATCTGTCAAATACTCCTCCTTTAAGAGTTTCTAGCTCCTTATTCAAGATTCCCTACTATTCCTGTTCCCCCAAATTCTTGGTTTTGATGGTGTATTCCATTTTTTCTTTTTGTCCTATAGACTAAATATGATGTTCTCATAAAGACCATATCCTGCTATCACTTTTAGTGCTATTGTTTAAAGATTAATATTTTTAATTTGAAAAAGTTCCCCATTCTTTTGTTGTAATCATGGGAAATCATGAATTCATTTGAATAGGATGATAATGTTTCTGACTCCATTTTCTATTTCTTTTGATTAAGACAATTTAGCATAATGTGCTGACCTTATAATTTATCTTTATATACTTCTAGTAAGTAGCCATAATGTGTTTCTTCAAACACCTCATTGGAGGAAACTTGAAAGCTACATTTTGTTCTGCCAGGTCATATGTATTTTTATTTTAAATCAATAAACAATAGACACAGCAGAATTTCCTGTTCTCTATAGATTTTAGTCAGTCACATGACTATGGAAGAAATGGTTTTCAGAAAAATCTGGAAAGACTTATATGAACTGATACTAAGTGAAGTGAGCAGAACCAGGAGAACATTATGCATAGTTATAGCAATATTGTTTGATGACCAACTTTGTTAGATTCACCTCTTCTCAGCAATACAATTATCTAAGACTCATGATGGAAAATGCTATCCATACCCAGAGAAAGAACTACAGAGCCTGAATACAGATCAAAGCATACTATTTTCCTTTTTTGTCTACTTTTTCTTTCTCATGGTTTTTCCTTTTTGTTCTAATACTTCTTTTACAACATGACAAATGTGGAAATAGGTTTAATATGATTGTATATGTATAGCCTATATCAGATTGCATGCTGTCTGGAGGGGGAAGGGAAGGAGAAGGGAAAATTTGGAACTCAAAAATAATATAAAGGTGAATGTTGAAAACAAAAAAATAAATAAATGGGGTGGGGGGAAGAAATGGTCTTCTGTGGAAAACCATCTAGAAAACACTTCCTTTTTCCATCTTATGCTTTCATTAAGGACACCTCTGGCCCCTATATAAGCCATTCTCAAAGAGATTTCAGGAGATAAGAAAGGTATATTTTGTCCTCTTAAGCAGTTGCTTAATATATATTTATATACATGAAATTTCTCAGTCCATGAGACTTTGCCTAGAATCACAGGAACATTTGATCTTAAAGCTGGAAGGATCCTTAAAGATGATAAATTCTAAATCCCTCATTTTATTAAGAAACCGAGAACTACAGAACTTGAATGATTGGCCAAGGGCCCATAGCTATGTAGTAAGTGAGTTTTCAGTTTCTAAAGTAAAAAGGTTTGTCATAGGTATGCCTAGATTGCCTAACATGGAGCCACTCTGCTCTCCCTAGTACATGAGTGGGAGTAGCCTTCTTTGGTTGGTTGTGTAACTGGAAAGGCAGCATCTTTAAAACTGACCAGACTAAGACAATCACTCTCTTTTCTTTTGTTTCCAGAGGGTGAAGATGACAGTTCACTCACAAAGTTGTTACCATGAACTGAAAGGGTAGGAAAGGAAAGATTTCCTCCTCTTATTCTCCCTCCCTTTAACCTGGCTCTTAGAAATAGGCCTAGAGGTGCTTCTGTTCTGCAACATTTGTCCTCAGTTTCAAGTGCCAGGGGTGATCCCCACCTAACCAGTAGTTTAAGCAATGGTGAAGTTGGAGCCAGGATTCCAAGTAAGATGTTGCAGTCAGCCAGCAGGCCCAGCAGAGAAGTCCTGAGAAGCCAGGTTGCCTGGGATAAAAGCTCAAAGTGTAGAGTTAGAACTCAGGGTTATGTTCCATAGGACTACAAGTCATGAGCTAAGTTATGAACTTAATCCCCTCCCACTCACCAGAGACTGAGGTAGAAGTGGTGTCAGGTTAGGGGTAGGGGGGCATTAAGCCCCATTTGTTGGGATGTACATTTATATATTTATGATTATACCTTTTGAAGTAAGTATCCCTTTACAAAAATTAATCCAACTACTGGTAATTAAATGAAACTGAGATAGAGGGGATCATCCCCTAACCTTGGGAGAACACCATCAATAGATTCCCTTAAAGATACTAGAGAACACTGGGGGAAAGGTGAAATGTAACCTACCTAGCCTTCAGACAGTGAGGGCCAGGGGAGACAGTATGTACTAGCATATAACTAGATACTGAATTTATTTTTAAATTTGTGTATGCTTTTTTTTGGTCTTTTTGGAGGGGGGAAGGCAGGGCAAATGGGGTTAAGTGACTTGCCCAAGGTCACACAGCTAGTGTTAAGTGTCTGAGGCTGCGTTTGAACTCAGGTCCTCCTGACTCCAGGGTCAGTACTCTATTCACTGCACCACTGTAATGGGAATGTAAATTTTAAAGATCTTCCCTGCCCCTAGGCTAAAATGAACTTGGAGCCTGGGGTGGGAGGCTTGTTTTTCAGTAGATACTTTTTGATTGGGCAGTGAGTCAATAAGGTTGTGACATTCTCTGAGCCAGGAGGCTATATAAGCCCTGATGTGTAGCTTTGTTTTGGGGCTCAATTTGAGAAGTGGTCTGTGATTTGATCTGGATTCTGGGAAGCCGTTGTCCAGAGGCCCCCGGCTTTGAAAAACCCAGATGTGGAAACCCAGATGTTGATTTGATCCAAGAACCTGTGCTGGCAGTGACCCTGAGGACGCTGGGGTGCTTGCTGCTACAACCACCTAGCTGCCCCTTGAGTATGCTTTTAAATTCAATATGTGAATAGTAAATGTTGAGATTTTTATCCTTTTCCTTTCCTTTACAATCTGAATAAATTGTGTCAGCCTCAAGGGTAGAGTTGTAACTAGCATTTGAAGAATAGAGCTTCGTCCCAGGCTTCTGTCATGCACTAGGTACTCTTCCATGTTTCCGTTCCATGGCATCCCTTTCTGCTATCTGCTACATCACCATACATGGCTTTACTTCCATTGGATTCTCCTTTACAATAAAGAAATATTATGTTTATTCTTCTTCACTTTGTGCCCTATCTGACAACTGTCCTCACCCATCAGACTGTTAAGTGCAGTACTGAATCCCCACCATCAACAGAATTTGCCCTGGGTACATCTTCCATTAGTCACAGGCTCTGCCCAAATAAGTAGTAGGTTGATGGGTTGGGGTGGTAAATGGTAAAGACTGAAGGAGGAGGGAAGGCCTACAGCAGGGGCTTTTGTACCATGGACCTCTTTGGCAGACTAGTAAAGGATATGGAGGTAGTCTGTTGGAGCCTAACACAGAATAATGTTTTTAAATGTATAAAATAAAATACTTAGGAATAAAAAGGAAATCAATTTTTTTGAAATACACACACACATATTTTTCCCCAGTTGTTTTCAGTCGTGTCCAACTCTTCCTGAGCCCATTTGGGGTTTTCTCAGCAAAAATACTGGAGTGGTTTGTCATTTCCTTTGCCAGCTCATTTTACAGATGAGGAAAATTGAAGCAAACAGGGTTAAGTGACTTGAGCAGGGTCATACAGCTACTAAGTGTCTGAGACTAGATTTGAACTCAGGAAAATGAGTCTTTCTGACTCCAGCTCTCTCTCTCTCTCTCTCTCTCTCTCTCTCTCTCTCTCTCTCTCTCTCTCACTCTCCCTCTCTCTTTATACATATATATGTATCTATATACATATATACATACATACATACACACACACAAACACAAACACAAACACACACATATATATTAGGCCTATGAAGGCCAGGTTAAGAACCACTGGCCTAAAGTGAGAGCACTATGACTATCAGAGGAAATGAAAGAAACCATGGAGAGCCTTATTCTCGCCCCACCTTAAACTGAGGGGATGGCACTTACAGACTGGAGGTCTCCATAGAAAATAGGCAAGGCCTGAATTGAAAATCTGGGACAATGAGGGTGCACACTGTAGCACCGAGACAGAGACAGAGATAGAGACAAAGAGATACAGAGACACAGAGAGAAGGAGAGAGAACACCTATGATTCTTGTTCAAATGGCAGACAGCAACCAGGGAGTAACAAGAAAAGACAAGATATATAGGGAAATGTTTCCACTAGAGTGTTTCTCATATTCAAGACTACATTTATGTACATCTTTGAAACTAATGGTGAATCTTGGACTGACTGGAGCTACCCTGGGCTCTAATAAGTAACCTTTTACCTTAGCTTGCCCCTTTTATCTTGAGACCAACACTTCACTTACTTGCCATCAGTTCCAAAATATGCCATTATATGCATGCCCTCCCCTCTTCCCAGCTCTCCTTTATGTGTTATCTTCCCCATCCCTCACTAGAATGTAAGCACCCTGAGGACAAGAACTGTCTTGCTTATTTGCATTTTATCTCCATAAGTTAGCACAACACATGAGCTATTAATAAATATTTTATCTATACATCCTATCCTAGTCTATCTCATCATATTGTCTGATCTATCTATCTATCTATCTATCTATCTATCTATCTATCTATGTTCCTACTTTGTTTCCTGCTTTTAAAAAAATAATTTTAGTTTTAAATATCTGTGACAAGATAACTCCCTGCTTATAATCTTTGCCTAAGGGGGAGATGAGGTTGAATATTTGCTCTGCTTTTACCTTCCTTGAGAAGATCTTAAGATTTAAAAACTACCTTTCTTCAATAAAATACTTAATTGCCTTGTCTGCCAGGAAAGATTTGATTTGAATGTTTTGGGAGTATCATGCATACATTTTCCCCAAGTTTTTCTAGACAAAGACAATAAGCCAAGAGAGTGAGAAAATTCCCTGAGAGCTAGGGGACTCTTCGTGAAATAAGACTGTCTTTGATGCAAGGGACTGTATGTATTTTTTCTCTACAAATTATCTAGCTGTATATTAGTAATTAGAACACAATCCCCTCCTCACCCACCTCAACCACACAACCCACAAAATTAAAATAATAAGGGATATAATAATATGTCTAATTGTTCAAACGATACAAAAGGAAGTATGTCATAGGGTCTATTCCTAATCTGGAGCCTACTTAGACAAAGGCAATACCAAAAAGAAAAATTGTGTTTTTTAAGTAATGGAAGGGGGAGTATAATGTTAGCAGACAGGCAAAAAGACATATTATCCCAAAGGGAGGATGGATTTGAATTAGAAAAGCTGAACAATGGAAACAGTATGCTACTTAGATCCCCTGGTGTATAAAGACTAGTACTTTTCAAAAATAATCAGAAGATATTGGCGATGACCCAGTTGGCCCCTGTGTGAGACCATCTGTGAGGGAAAAGGAAGTGTCTGCTGCACAATAGCTATCGGCATCATCAGATTTTATTCATTGTTACAGTACCTATGATGAGGAGAGTTAAAGTTAGTGGATGAGATTCTGAAATTATATTGTCATCAGCTCAGAAGCATCCCTGAATCAGAAGAAAGGAAAATAAATGGTGAAGATCAAGATAAATAAGAATTTTCAAAAACATAAAGAAGCAAGTTGAGAATGATTCGTGACAAAGGCTTAGAAAATAGGTGTAGAGTCATCAGTGGTCCTATTTAAGGACGAGATTATCTTGTTGCCTCTCTAAATTCTAGGAATGATAGTTTTATCATCCTGTTTGGGTGTAATGGCCTAGCCATTAAGTGTATGACTCGGATATATAGCCGTGAGATCAAAAATAGTTCTCTTAGGGCGGCTGGTGGTGCAGTAAGTAAAGTACCGGCCCCGGAGTCAGGAGGACCTGAGTTCTGAGTCAGGAGGACCTGAGTTCCGTTCCAGCCTCAGACACTTAACACCCACCCACAGAAGAAAAACTAGCCATGTAACCTTGGGCAAGTTACTTAACCCCAATTGCCCTCCAAAAAGGCAAAAAAAAAAAATAGTTCTCTTCAAGACACATGTTCAGTCCAAAGGGGAAACATTTTCTCATTATAGCAAGAGACTGTCCTGATTCTTTCTCTCATCAGGCTCTAAAGAAACAGAAACATATGTCCAAGAGTATCCTACAGAGGCCATAGATTAAATATTTTATTGAAGAAAGGTGTTTTTTAAATCTTATTATCTTCCAAAGGAAGGTAAAAGCAGAGCAAATATTCAACCTCACCTCCCCCTTAGGTAAGGATTATAAGCAGGGAGTTATCTTGTCACAGAAATTTATTTCACCTGAGTCACACTGTAATAAATGCCTCTATGAAGGTTAGAAATAAAAAGGAAGAATAGAGGAATTTCCAGAAATGAATATTCTATTTTCATGCAAATACTCTTAGTAATAAACACAGAGAGAGAGAACCTGTCACAGCAGTGCTATGTTTTTTAAATAGCATTGGAACATTTTAAGAGTCTTAAATATAAAAGCTCTTTATGGTAAAGAAGTGCCACAACATTTTGAAAAAAAATTCCAGTAAAAATTGTCAGATTTGGGGAAATAAATATATAAATTCTTCATAATCCAAAGTGGGGAAAAAAACAATGAACACTGGAAAAATATGGAGGCATGTGAAGGCAAGTAAATCAGGCAGTCTGATATCACTGTGAAGTTTTCATTTTTATTGCCAGAAAAGAGAGTAGAAAGAAAAGAGAATTAATCCTTTATTAATTTTTCTTTCTTTGAAGGTAACATAGAAGCATTTTGCATACAAGGTGAATAGTCAGTGTTGAGTGTCAAAAAGAAAGAGTTAGATGAAGAGATGGAGAAATGGAAAGAGCTGCATGGAGGCAGAGGAGAGAAATGAGATAATGAAAGGAAGAGAGAGATGAGAGACAGAGACAAACATAGAAAGACAAGACAGAGATAGAGAGAGACAGATGGAGAGATTGTTTAGTAAGTGCTTACTACACATCTGCCAGGCCCTGTAGTGAGTTTGCATTCTAATAGGGAGGACACCTGGGGGAAGCTAGAATAAGGGAAGACAACTGGGGTACTAGGTGGCATAGTGGATAGAGTTCCAGGTATGGAGTAAAGAAGACATCTTCCTTGGGACAGCTAGGTGGCACAGTGTCAGGAGGACCTGAGTTCAAATACGACCTCAGACACTTAACACAAAAACTAGCCATGTGACCTTAGGCAAGTCACTTAACCCCAACTGCCCTCCAAAAAGCAAAAAAAAAAAAAAAAAAAAGACATCTTCCTGAATTCAAATCTAACTTCAGACACTTACTAGCTGTGTGACCCTGGGCAAGTACCTTAACCTTCTGTGCCCCAGTTTTCTCATCTGTAAAATGAGTTGGAAAAAGAAATGGCAAATCATTCCAGTGTCTTTGTCAAGAAAACCACAAAGATAACACATCAGAAAGTTAGAAGCGGGGGGTCAAGTTTGTGAATGAGGAGGTAGAAAGATGGAGAGTTAGTTGAGCTTAGAGTAAAGTAGGGGGGGAAAGTTCTCATGAAATATTAGAATATAATTTATGTGCCTATAGTCCTTATTTCTATCACTGATAATTATTCACTGATTATTTATTAGCATGTAGTTCTATATGGGATATTATCTAAAGCAACTTAAGATGTTGAATTGTGTGTGTGTCTGTATACTCATCTATACATATATATTTATATGTGTGTGTATATGTGTTTATTCTTTCAAATAACTTTTACACAAGACATATGTAAATACCATACATTCCATTTTAAAGATGGAGAAATAGAGGTAGTGAAAAAAGTTAGGTTAGTTGTCCACATCAGTTAGTCACAGAAGAGGATCCATTTAGAACATAATTCCAAATAAATAGCTGTATATTCTTTTCACTATAATACATAATAAAGTTTTTTAATGAAAATCGTTCAATGAAGTAATAGCTCTATGAATAACAATTTTAAAAATCCTTACGATAAATTATATTGTAAAAACTTTGTCACCATGTTGTACCTTAAACACACAAGACCCAAGTAATTGCAAAGTGGACTCTTTATTGGCACCACAAGACAGCTTGGTGCCCGACCCCAAATAGAACAGCAACCAGTCAAGGCAAAGTTTCAGCTTTTAAAGGCAAGCCACATGGCCAATGGTAAGGTATTGTATAAGCAGGAACTTGAAAAGGCTAAAATCAGTGATTGGTCAGTACACATTTTGATTTTTGAAGGCTGGCAGTTTTCTTATTTCTGTGAAGGAGAGCTGGTTGAGGGAGGGGAACAGGGGAACCAGAATGGGGCCATGTACAACAACCAGAGGTTAAAATAGTATAGGAGGGGGCGGCCAGGTGGCTCAGTGAGTAAGAGCACCAGCTCCAGTGTCGGGATGACCTGGGGACCAAATCCGGGCTCAGATACTTAGCACCACATCCAGAAATAACTAGCCGTGTAACCTTGAGCAAGTTACTTAACCCCAATTGCTTAAAAAAATAAAATAAAATAGTATAGGAGGCATAGAGATAGATCCTTAGAGACCAGATAAGTTGGAGACCTAAAGTTTAGATAAATTCTGATCTTTCCCCTCATGGAGTCTATGCTCCATTTGGGAGATGTGACATATTGAAAAATATCTACAATAGAAGACAATACTCAGAATATATATTATAAGAAGTTTTATTTGTTTTTTAAATTTCTATAGAGATCTGAGAAGGGTCATTACTGACTGAGTAGGATAGCAAGGGAGCTGGATGGCTCAGCTGTGTAACCCTGGGTAGGTCACTTAACCTCTGTTTGCCTCAATCCACTGAAGAAAGAAACAGCAAACCACACCAATATCTTTGCCAAGATAACCCCTTGAACAGTATTGGCATGCTATGGTCCATGGGGTCACAAAGAGTCAGACACAACTAAATGACTGAACAACAACAAGGTTAGCAAGGACTTCATGGAGGAAGTGATATTCCATTTGAATTTTAAAGGATGAGTGGAGAAGAAGACATACTAGGCATACAGAACAGAATAACCAAAAGCATAAAGGTGGGAAAGAGCAGAGAGAGTTTTGCTGTTTAGTCGTGTCTGACTTTTCCTGACCCCATTTGGGGTTTTCTTGGCAAAGATACTGGAGCGGTTTGCCATTTCCTTCTCCAGTTCATTTTACAGAAGAGGAAATTGAGGCAAACAGGGCTAAGTGACTTGATGAGGGGCACACAGTAAGTGTTTGAGGCAGATTTGAATTCCTTCCTGACTCCAGGCCCAGTGCCTAGAGTCTATCCCGTGTGCCACCTAGCTGCTCTATAGATGTCCCATAAGTAGGTGAAAATGTGGGTTTGAAGACCAGAGGGAGGTCAGGAGAGATAAATTTGTGGAGTCATTTGCATAGACGCAATAGGTAAGTTGAAAGAATTGAATGAGATTGCCAAGGAAGTCTAGAGAAATAGAATGAAAATTTAAGGAGTCTTCTAGAATATCTACCTTAACATTTTGGCAGTAAGATAAAAAACAAGCAAATCATACAGAGAAAAAATAGTGGGGGGGGGGGGTGTATCAGCAAGCACCCCAGCATCCCTAGGGTGGCTGCCAACACAGGTTCTTAGATCTGCTTTGTTAAAGAAAAGCAACTCAAAATGGGTTAACAAGCTTACTTTAATCAGTCAAATATGTGTATCGTTTACCTAGTTCAGGGGAAAAAAGGTCAGCACCCCGAACTTCAGAGTATACAGACAGAATTATCAAGACAGAGAAACATATCAAGTAGACAGATTTCCAAACTGTCCAACCATTATATCCATACCAAATCAACATCTGGGTGTTTCAAAGCCAGGGGGCTCTCAACAACGGCTTCCCAGAGTCTCATCTGATCAAATCACAGAACACTTTTCAAAGTGAGCCCCAAAACAAAGCTACATACACATCAGGGCTTATATAGCCTTCTCCTGGCTCAGAGAATGTAACAACCTTATTGACCCACTGCCCAATCAAAAAGTATCTACTGAAAAACAAGCCTCCCACCCTAGGCTCCAGGTGCACTTTAGCCTAGGGGCAGGGAAGATCTTAAAAATTTACATTCCCATTACAGGGGGGTGGAGAACAAGGAAAATATAACCTTTATGAATCAAGGAAGGAGTGGTTAAGTGTGTTAAAGATGCAAAGAAATCAAGGATGAGTTCTGTAAATAAGATTTGGGGTCTGACCATTGGCGATACTTTGAGAAACCAGTTTTAGCAGCATAGCGGGGACAAAGGTCATATGGCAAGGAACTGAGGATGAAGTTGTTCATGAGAAAGCAGAAGCAAGGAGTCTAAAGAACTGGATGGAAGAGACAGAACAGTAGCTGAATGAGTATGTCAAAAGGAGCCTTTTATAGGATTGAAGAGACCTGAGCATTCTTAAGGCAAATGAGTAGGAGCCTGTAGAGAAGAGATTAAAGATACAGACAGTTCTTGCTGTACATAAATGGACCTTTCTGCCAACCTCTACACATACATAGAGAAGAGAGGATGGGAGATTCACGGGTGCCTGGGGACAGAGGGGTTGGACACACCAGTGGGTGGGCAGAATAGGGTAAAGATCTTTCTCTCAGCACCAGGGGTTTCAAGTCAAGCCCCCAATTCCATGGAAGGTGGTATTTCTGCAAGACCATTTTCTGTTTTCACTTGGAGCAATTTGGGTTCTTTTGTTTTTTTGTTTTTGTTTTAGATGTGCGTGTTTTTTTGGAGGTTTGTTTTTTTTTATGAAGGGGTGAGATGGCACAGAGTACCATCTGTGCAGGATGGGGGGGGTTGGAATGCAGATTTCTTTCAGAATTCTTTACTTTTTAGTAATGCAAATTTATGTAAAGTGAGAACTGACTGTACATGAAAAAAGGAGATAACTCATAAAGCAAGGTCCCGTAAAAAGTAGAAGTATGAGATAAAAGTCATAAGTAGAATAACCAAATTTATCAAGGCAAAGAGATGAATATTTCTCTGGGACAGGAGAAGAGTTAGAATGTGGAGGACAATGCTGAGGTTTTTAAGGAGTACAGAAGAGGCTTTTCAGAATCTCTTGTTGGGGGCTGGATCTTGATCTTCTCAGTAAAGAAGGAGTCCATATTCCAAACTGGGCAGGTGCTTAAGTGTAGCAGCAAGCACCCCACGCGTCCTCAGGGTTTGCAGCTACCACAGGTTCTT
>NW_027185779.1:557616-573607 GCF_028583685.1 Petaurus breviceps papuanus | reverse complement strand
TGGGTTTCCACATTCTGGGTTTTTCAAAGCCGGGGGACTCTCAACAATGGCTTCCCAGAATTCAGATCAAATCACAGAACACTTCTCAAAGTGAGTCCCAAAACAAAGCTACACATCAGGGCTTATATAGCCTTCTCCTGGCTCAGAGAATGTAACAACCTTATTGACTCACTGGCCAATCAAGAAGTATCTACTGAAAAACAAGCCTCCCCCACCCCAGGCTTCAGGTGCACATTAGCCTAGGGGCAGGGAAGATCTTTAAAATTTACATTCTTATTACATTAAGGAGAGAAGAAAATGCCTGGAATGGTCAGAAGAATGAAAAAGGAAGTTAGCAAGAGTAGGACAGAAGACCTGCAGAGTCTTGAGAAGGCCAGGTAGAGGTGGTACACAATAAATTTAGACTCGGCAAAATCACCCTAAAAATTATGTGACCTTTCTCCGACAGGCCTGTTAAGGGGATAGAGAATTCAGGATGGGGTGAACTAGAGATTAACTAGAAAGACTTGTACAAGGTCAGGGTGGAGAGGAAATCATGGGTGTAACCTTAAAGTGACAGACCAAGAGGTCAAGGTTAGGTAAGAGAAGCCAGAGTGGGGAAGTTAAACTAGAAAAGAATTCTTAACCTGGGGCACATGAACTTGGTTTTTCAAGATATTTGATAAATGAATTTCAATATAATTGGTTTCCTTTGCAATCTTATGTATTTTCTCTCATGCATTGAAAAATATCATTCTGAGAAGGGATCTATAGACATATCCAATTTTCAAAGAGGCACCAGATACAAAAAATGGCATCTCAAACTTAATATGTCCAATATTGAACTCATTAAGTTTCCCAAAAACTCATTAAGTTTCCCAAAAGATCTACTTTTCTTCTAAACTTCCATTTCCACTGGGGACACTACCATTCTTCCATTCTCTCAGGCTTATAAACAGCATTACCTTTGACTTCTCAGTCCACCTCACACTGATGGATATCCAATCAGTTGCCACATTTTATCATTTCTGTTTATTATACAGCATCATTCCCATCCAATTCCTTCTCTCTACTCATACTGTTGTACCCAGAAAACGTGAGCAAGACCCAAGTAGCAACTTAGAATTGGACCCTTTATTATACACCATGTTGGCTGATCAGGCCACATGGTGGGCTGATTAGGTACTGTCCCACGTAGTACAGCAGTGATATCAGATAAAACCTCAGCTTTTAAAGGGAGACCACACGACCAACGATTACCATGTTTCCCCGATAATAAGACAGTCTTATTATTTTTTGGAAAGAAAAACACCAAAGGGCTTATTTTCAGGGGAGGGCTTATGTTGTCCTGCCTCAGCTCTCCTCCGCGGCACTGCTCTCAATGGTGCCAGCAAGCAAATCACTGGGGAAGAACAGGATGACGTGCTCACTGCTGCAGCTCTGATTGGATGCAGCTCGGAGCGCGGCATGCGTTTCACGGGGGGGAGGGGATGGTGCATACAGAGGGTACCTTAATGTAGCGTGTAGCGCAGGGGATCACCTTCACTACAGTAGCAATCTCAATAGGGCTTATTTTCGGGGGAGGGCTTATTTTAGAGGAATCTTACACAGTAAGGGGAGGGCTTATTTTCGGGATAGGTCTTATTATAGGGGAAACCCGGGTAGGTATTAGGTAAGCAGAAACTTGCAGAGGCCAAAAACAGTGATTGGTCAGTACACACCTTGAAACTCCCACTGGCACCAAGTCTCCCTGACCCAGAAGCCACCCCAATCTGTGCAGGTAAGCTGACTGGGAAAGGGCGGAGATCCATTGGGGGAGGGAGGAGCTGCAGTTGGCTCACTTCCCTGAAGTCAGGGGAATGGGAAAACCAGGCACAACAAAACAACCACTTCTATGGTTCAGGGCCTCATCACCTTTCCCTTGGACTATGTCAGCAACTTCTAAGTTGATTTCCCTTCCTGCAGTCTCTCCCACTCCAATCCATCCTCCATATCACTACAAATTTTTTAAAAGTGCAGATCTGACTGTGACTCTCCCCTACTCAATAAGCTCAATGGGTTGCTTATTGGCTCTAGCATAAAATACAAACTCTATTGTTTGACTTTTAAAGCCCTTCACATCCTGTCTTTCTAGCTTCATTATAAATTATGCCCCTTCCTACAATCCAGTCAAATTTTGTCTTCTCTCTATTTCTAATACGTGAAACTCCTTTTTCTATTTCTATGCCTGTGCACTGGTTCATCCTCCATGGCTAGAATGCACACCCTTTTCTATGATGCACCCTCCAGATACAATTCAACCAGCACCTTATACTCCAAGCTTTTCTTTATACCTCTAAATGCTAGTGTCCCCCTCCCTAATTATCTGTATTTACCTACATTATATTTATTTTGGTATTTATTCTATCCCCTATGGGTTATTCACCCAACTACACTGCTGTAACATGTTAGGCTCCCAGGGGACAGAATATCAGTTTAGTCCTCAGGATACAAGGGATTACCCAAAAGGGTTTTTGTTTATAATACTGTCACTCACAAGCCCCCATCCAGTGTGCTTCCCAGAATCAATAAGCCTGTAGAATTCTGTTAGCTTCTAGAAAAGGGTATTTGAGAAAATGTTGAAAGAATCTGAGTTTTCAAGGTTCCTTTTGGTTTTATCAGGTCACAGGTTTTAAATAGACTATTCAGTAAAAATGCAATAGATTCTTATAATCTTTCAGAAGTTAGTGAATAATGATGCAGTCTTCTATAGCAAATGGTCTATGAAAGCCTGCTTCTTTTCTTTTTATATTTTCTTTAATGCTATACTCAATGTATACACATGTCATAGTAATAAATAATTTTAAATTTTTCCATCAATGAAAGGAAATGTTATAATGGAAAGATCAGAGGACTTAGATCAAGGAGCTTATTGTTTTTTAGTCATTTTCAGTTGTGTCCAACTCTTTGTGATGTATTTTGGGGTTTTCTTGACAAAGATACTGAGGTGTTTTGCCATTTCCTTCTCCAACTCACTGTACAGATGAGGAAATGAGGCAAACAGGGTTGGGTGATTTACCTAGGGTCAATAGGTGTTTGAGGCCAGATTTGAATTCAGGTCTTCCTGATACCAGTGCATCAATGAATCTAATCACTGCAATGAATCCTGGTATGTAAACTTCATTTATTTTCATGGTTGTCTGTTTGTGCCTCCCTTTGAACATTACCTGAGAAGATAGCTAAATGTCTCACTAAATGATTTTTTATTTTACTCACTAGGAATAAGACAATAATAATAATAAATGTATATAATACTTTAAAGAAAAAAGAAAATGTTACAAGAACAAAACATTTCCCTGACATAGGGGCACATTTTCCCTTTATATATATACACACACAAGGTCCCTGGGATGGTGGGCTCAAACTTAAAATAAAATAGGAGTGAAACCTTTTTGTAGAAAATCTGTGTAGCCAAGGGGTACCCCCTGCCTCCTGACCCCAGACGTCCTTTTCTCCCTCTGTGGAATCCTCATGAGGTTCTCATTAGATGCAGATCTCCATTGGTCTCAGTGAATTGGTGCCTTCCTAGAATCCATTGCCAGCATTTCTCTCTGTCACAAAGGTTCATAGTCTATGAAACTGATGCTGTCTGCATGGAACTGTTTTTCCCCTTCCATCTGCAGGTACTTCCTCTATTGTCAGCCATTTCCACTTTGGGAAACTCTGTTCCTGACTCCTGCTGTCTATGCAACTTCTCTGATGGCTCTGGTGGACCTCCCAAACTCACCAGTTACTTGGGCACTCCCATCTCAGTATACTCAGTTCACCTACGGTAAGATCAGGAAAGAATAAACACAAGCGAAAAAGATGTGTGATCAGCTGGGTAGAGGAAAATAGTCAGATTCCCCATCCCCAGGGACCCAAAGCAATTTTCCTCCCTCAAGACCTTCCAGAGAAGAGACTGAAAGATCAGATGGGTTCTAGCCCAGACTCCTGAGTCATCAGCATGTCTGGCTCCAAAGCCAATTTTTCATCACTACAGGGTACCAGCCCCATAGTCATTCATGTCTGGAAACTGGATACTCAAAGTTTCACATGCTGGGTTGGAAACAGGCAAGAAAAAGATGATACATGATCTGTATAACCCAAAATAGAAGGCATTCTAGGGACCAAACTCTCACTGGCCCAGTCCATCTATTATGCTTATCTCTGTATATGTTGTCTCTGCTGACAAAATTTCCTGAAGAGTAGGGATTATTTTATTCTTTATATTCCTAGCACCTTGCACAGTAGCACATAATAGGCATTTAATAAATGCTCATTGATATACTGATTGATTCTATTGAGAACTAGAAAGAGAATATGACTTTCTCTCCTTTCACCCTACATAATCAATCAATCAATGCTGTATGTCCCAAATGCAATCCCTCTTCTCCACTCACATGACCACCACCCAAGTTCAGGCTCTCATCACCTCTCTCCTGGTATATCTCAATAACCTCCTCGTTTTTTCTCCTACCTCTAATCTCTCACATCCCTATTCCAAATATGACAATATAATCTCAAATGAGATAGTATTTATAAAAAGAACTTAGCACAATGCCTGGAACATAGTAGGCACTATATAAATGCTTATTCCTTTCCCCGTCCTGCACACAGCTGCCAAAGTGATGTTCAGCTAGGTAGAGATAGACAGCTAGATGGCATAGTGGATAGAACTCTGGCCCCTGGAGTCAGAAAGACTGAAATTCAAATCCAGCCTCAGATACTTCTTAACTATGTGTGACCTTGAGCAAGTCACTAAAGTCTCTTTTTCTTAGTTTCCTCAACTTTAAATGAGGATAATGATAGCACCTACCTTCCAGGATTGTTGTGAGGATCAAATAAGATAGTATTTGTAAAATGTTTTGCAAATCTTAAAGTTCTATATAAATGCTAACTATTATTATTATATAAATATATATAATTATATAAAAATTTTATTATTATTACTATCAAGGATTTTATATTCTATTGGGGAAGGGGGAATTGACAATATATACACAGATAGGTAAGCCCAAAACATATAGAAAATAAATACAAAATAAAATCTTGGGGGAGGGGAGATAGTAAGGATGAGGGGAATCAGGAAAGGCCTTTGTAGGAATTTGCAGTGAATTGGAGCCTTAAAGGGAAGTAGGGGTTCTAAGAGGCAGAGGTTATGAGAAAGAGAATTCCAGGCCTACATAAACACATGGAGATAGTAAATGGAATGTCATGAATCAGGAAAAGCAAATAGGCCAGTTAAACTGGATTGTAGAGTGTTTAGGGGAGGGGAGGAAGGAACCATAAAAATCAGTTTAGAGAGTTTGAAGCCAAATTATAAAGGGCTTTAAATGCCAGAGGAATTTGTATTTTATCCTAGAGGCAAAAGGGAGTCAAGGAAATTTATTGAGGTACAGAGAAAGAGGATGATGACACAGTCAGACCTGTGGTTTAGGAATATCGCTTTGGAAGCTGTCTGGAGAGTGAATTAGAAAGAGAAAAGGCCCAAGGCAAGGAGAACTAATAGGAAGCTATTGCAATAGTCCAGGTAAAAGGTGATAGGGACCAGAACTAGGGACAGAGTCCCCAGATGCTTTGGATATAAAATCTACAAGTCTTGGCAACTAATTGGCTATGGGGGAATAAGTAAAAGTAAAGTCGAGGATGACCCTGAGGTTAGGCTCCTGGTTGGCTGGAAAGATGTGTCCTTGACAGAAATGAGGAAGCTAGGAGGAATTATGGGTTTAGAGGGAAAGATCTTGAGCTCAGTTTTGGACACATACTTGAAATGCTCAATAGACACCCAGGTGGAAAGTTATAATGAGTATTTGAAGACATAGTAATGGAACTTTAGGGGATGAGATAGATATGAATATTACTCCCTTTCACAACATTTATATTCCAGTCCAACCATTCTACTTGCAGATGCTTCCTCTTCTGTCTCCATGTCTTTGTCCCGATTATTTGGCATGCATAAAATGCACTCCTTCCTCAACCCCTCTTCTTAGTATCACTAGCTTCTGTCAACTTAAAAACATCAATAACAATACTTCTACCTCAAGACTTGGGAATTCTAAATACATAACTGCAATTTTGCAAAGATTACTGAATCTTAGCTAATGTATGTCCTGGAAAGTTGGAATGATTTCTATCTTCTCTCATGAGAAACAAGCAAGAATAAAGTCTCTGAGTAGGTGCTGTGCTTAAAGCGTTTACCTGGCAATAAGGCAGTTTTGTAAATGGCACTGGCAGGAGGAACACAAAGAATAATCATTGTAAATGATATTATGACTATAACAAGTTTTTGTACATTGAAAAAAAGAATACTCTTCTAAGAACTAGGACTGCATAAGTCTTTGTGTGAAAAGGTAAAATTCTGAGAAAAGATTTACTTTTTTTTCCATTAAGAAAGCAAAGTATTGATAACTGATTTGGGTTTGTTTTTTTTAACTTGATTGTGTTAAATAGACTCAGAGGGAAACCTAAAGTTCCCTTCATTCTTACCCCCTACCCCCCAAGATTTTATTTTGTATTTCTTTTCTCTACATTTTGGACTTATTTTTCTCTGTATATATTGTCAATTCCCCTTTCCCAGTATGAATATAAACTCCTTGAGAGTAATAATAATAGAATTATTTTTATAGAATAATATGTTTATAGAATAATAATAATAGCTAGCACTTACATCGAAATTTAAGAGTATACCCTCACTGGAGCATAGGAGAGGACAAAAACAAGAATCAAACAGAATGGAAAGTTATCAGTTGGTTGATATGTGGGGTACAGGGACCCCAAAAAATTAAAAGTCAGAGGTGCCTTGAGGAAAGAACGGGAAGTTTTATTCAGTTCTCTAGAGAAGAGGGCATCCCTCCCACCAGTATGAACCAGTGGAATGAGCCATTTTACAGAAAGCAGAGCAAGAATTTATACCCTAATACAGTCAAGCCCCCTCCCACTGCTGTCCCTTCTCCCATTGGCTGGGAGGCAGGCTTACAATCTCCTCCAATGATAAGGAACAAAGAAGCCTGCCACTATCTCTCAGTGGCTGGGAGGTGGGCTTACAGTCTGGGCTCAAAAAAGGACAAAGAACAAGGAAAGAGGGATAGCCAATCCAAGTGAACCTATCCTTATTTGGCAAAAGCCAAAGTGAAGGATGGGGAAGGGATCTAAGAGATTCCTAAAATTCCTGAAGGTATTAAGGCTGATTGACAGTAGTAAAGAATGGGGAAAGGGTGAAACCAAAATTCAGGCTTGTTCCCACAAGAAACCTTACTAGATTCTGGGATATATTTTGAGAAGTTTTCACCTCTCCCATTCAGTTGAGAACTACCCTAGTAGAAGGAAAAACTAGCAATCACCACCAAGATCACTGGGTGTGTGAGGTGTTTAGGGAGGACTAGCACCTCTGGTGTTGATGGGGTACAGACTCTGGGAACCCCTTGAACCTCTTGAATCTTCCCACTTGATCTGGCATTCCCCGGAGGCCTTCCATTATTAATATGAGTGAATCTCTGTTACCTTTAACCTAGCCTAGTTCTCCATGGTCTGTTATCTCCAGGTAGTCTTCAGCTACCTCCCACTCTTGATACTTTCAAAATATTTATGACTAAATCTGTTACCCTTAAACTAGCCTAGACCTCTATGGTCTGTTATCTCCACCTCCAGATTGTCTCTAGCTGTTTCCCATGCTTCCCATTCTCTTGGTTTCTGGAGTCCCATCAAGATCCTCTGTACACTCTTTCTCAAGACCCTCCCCAAACTCCTCCTCTAAACCACTGTAGCGGCAAGCACCCCAGCATCCCCAGGGTGTCTGCCAACACAGATTCTTGGATCAAATCAACATCTGGGTTTCAACATCTGGGTTTTTCAAAGCCAGGGGACTGTCAACAACGGCTTCCCAGAGTTTCATCTGATCAAATCACAGAACACTTTTCAAAGTGAGCCCCAAAACAAAGCTACACATCAGGGCTTATATAGCCTTCTCCTGGCTCAGAGAATGTAACAACTTTATTGACTCACTGGCCAATCAAGAAATATCTACTGAAAAACAAGCCTCCTACCCCAGGCTCCAGGTGCACTTTAGCCTAGGGGCAGGGAAGATCTTAAAAATTTACATTCCCATTACAACCACCCTTAGGTCCCTCCCACAGTCTTTCTGTATATAAGATCCATCTTGCCTCCATGAAGTGGCTCAGATTCAATCTAGCTCAGACTCAGCCTGTGTCAGATTGTTCTGGCCCACTTGTCAATACAAATGCCACAAATGCTTAGACTCCTTAAGAGTCTACCCAATATGGCAAACCTTTAATAAACTTTGTTTTACTTTGGCTGAGAGAAGGCTTGAGTTTAATTCATTCAATTCAGCAGGACCTGGCTTGTCTTACTCTCTCTCCTACTCCATATCCAGTCTGTTGCCAAATCTTGATTCTACCTTCATAACATCTCTCCCATATATCTTCTTCTATCTGCTGCCATCACCAGGCCTTAAACCCAATTCACTCTGGAACTCACAGATTGGACAATAGGTCCCTGCCCTCCTAAATAGTAACTGTTTCTCTTTTGGTCAGGAACCCTGAGGGTCTTCACCTCCCAATTTTCTTTTTAATTAAAGGGGCCATCCCTTGAGTAACTATGTAAAGAGGCCTATTCATTGATGACCTCTCAAAGTGAGAACCTGAAAAGGCCTTAACCTAAAGGCCAGGGTCTCCCATTGTATCCTGGGTTTTCTCCAGTCATCCTGATAAATATCAGGTCACTGGATGCAGATGGCTCTAACAGAGAAAGTGAGACTGGTGACCTTGCAAAGATTGCCTTCACTCAAACCAAAGTCAACTGCAAGTCATGTTATCATCTCCCTGATGTCATAGTCCTCTTTGAGAACAAAGGCCATTATCATGTCACATCTAAACTATTGTAATAGCTTCCTATGCAAGTCTTGAACTTATTAAGTCACCAACCTCATTTTCTCCTCCAGAGCCATCTGAGTCCAGTGGTCAGATACACATCAGGATGACTGGAAATGGCCCCAGATGCAGCGGAAGACCTTGGCCTTTTAAAGCTAAGGTCTTTAGCAGGTCTTAGTTGTCCAGTCAGCTCTTGAGGTGGGTGAAAGATGAAATGACTAAGGAAACAAAGATTCAAGCTTTCAAGCAAATTGATTTATTAAGCAATGTGTGCCAATTGCCCAACAAATTGAGACCAGTAGCTTTCCTCAGCTTTGGCACTGGACCCCAAATATAGGGGAAGATAGATGTATATACATTAAAAGCAATTAACCAAATAAGAGCAATTAATTAAGAGGGGACAATTAACCAGTATTCAACATTAGGGAATCTGATTTCTAATTGGAGGAAAGATTAGGGAATTTCCAAGTTGGGAGGGGGAGAGTGAGGAAGTGTAATTCCCTGAATTTAGAAAAAGAGGTGTTCCACTCCCCTCAAGTGTCTGTGAACAATCAAAGGAACATGGAGACAACCACTGATTGATGAGTTATGGGCCAGTTTTCAGATAAGACATGTGTTGCTTGAGATGTACACTTGTGAGAAAACTTGCATCAATCTTTAGATCTGACTGGGTTTCTGGTTAGCATAACCTAGGTCCTTAGGTAAAGGTCTCTAAGCAGCAAGTACAGGTGGTCCAGCTTTCCAGCCATGCAGGGCTAGCTCAAACAATACAATAAGGTTTTCTTCCAATGCCCACAATTGAATAATGTTTTCTCACAAGACAGAAATCAGACTAGACCTATAATTGAATAGGAAGGTAACTAAACTATCCATAAAATTTAGTCACAAGATGGACTCTATGGTTTACTCAATTCCCACAATTAACCACTTGCTGTCTTAATCCCCTGAATTCCCTCTCTAACACAGAGACCTTCTTAAAAAGCTTATCTGACCATATCACTCCCCTTTTCAATAAATTCTAGTGGCTCCCTATTACCTCCAGGATCAAATATAAAATTGAGTTTGGCTTTTAAAGACTTTTCTAACATTCTCCCTTCCTACCTTTCCAATCTTCTTACCCTCTACTCCCCATCCACAAACTATGTGATTCAGTTACACTCATCTCTTTGTTGTTTCTCTCATAAGTATCTCTCATTCTGTCTCTCTTCTCTGAGCATTCTCACTGTACACTGCCCATGGCTGAAATATTCTCCCTCCTCTCCACCCCCTGACTTCCTTCAAGTCTCAGCTAAAATTCCACTTTAGACAAGTTTTTACCAGTCCCCCTTAATGCTAGGCCCTTCCCTCTCAGATAGTCTCCCATCTCTAATTTATTCTGTATATATTATTTGTACATAATTGTGTATTCTTTAGGTTGGAAAGTGGAGTACAAAAAATTGTTAATATGAAATTGAAAATGATATCTGTGAGGAACTGGTAAGAGAATGCCTAGCTTTTCTGAATAAGTTCAAATCACATAGCCTAGGAGAAACTGTATTCTAGGGTAATAAAACACTGGTAGATGTGATTGCTGATCTTTCACTGGTGACCTTTAAGAAATCATTTAGAATTAGAGGTGGTGCTTCAGGCCTGAAAATGGGAAAATACTATCCCAATTTTCAGGGAAGGGAAGAAGGTAGGTTTTTCAAACTATGAGAAAGCAAGATTGACTTTGATTATTAGAAAAATTCTAGAACATATTAAAGGGATGCTTTATTAGCATTTAGAAAAGAAAGTTGCAATCATGAAGGACAAGCACAGGTTTGTGAAGAAAGGGCCATGTTCTGACTTCTATTTTCTCTTTTTGACCGGCCACCTGAAGGAAATGTTGTAAACACACTATAACTGGATTTAAACTCTTTCTCAGAGAGGGAAACTCTGATGGGCTGGCCACATTGTTCTAATGCAAAACCTTGGCAAAAAGACTATTTTTTTTTGTTTGTTTTTTTGGAGGGGGGAAGGCAGGGAAAATTGGATTAAGTGACTTACCCAAGGTCACACAGCTAGTAAGTGTTAAGTGTCTGAAGCCAGATTTGAACTCAGGTCCTTCTGACTCTAGGGCTGGTGCTCTATTCACTGCACCACCTAGCCACCCCAAAAAGACTATTTTATGGAGAATTCACACAGGGCAAGCATTCACATAGTGGTCAGAAGAAGTGATACAAGGACACTCTCAAGGTCTTTCTTAAGAACTTTGGAATTAATTGGATGACATGGGAGACATTGGCAACAGGACTACTCAGCATCAGAGAAGGCGCTGTGTTCTATGAGCAAAGTAGAATTGAAAGAGTTCAAAGGAAATGCAGGATGCACAAATTTAGAGCACCCACCCCAAATGTTCACACAGACTATTTGTGCCCGACCTGTGGTAGAGCATTCCACTCCTATTGGTCTGATCAGCCACAGTTGGACACACTGAAACTTGATTCTAGCATAGTGATGTCATTTTGGTCCTCTTTGAGAATGAAGGACAACAGTCAAACAACAAACCAAGGCATTTGAAGGAGTCTTTCATGATATCCCTGTGGACGAGGTAAAGAGACATGGGCTAGTTATATAGATTCAAGATTTGATGAAACTAAAGAATATGGGTCTTGTTTTTCAAAGGAAATACTTTTTTTTTTTTTGAGCTTGCGGTCACTATAAAGAAATGGATCGTTGTTAAGGTTGTCAAGATATTAGGAGACACCCTGTTTTCCAGAGCTAAGGCCCAGCAAGCAAGCTGTGCCCTGAGCTTGTTATAACAACAATCCTTTGCTCTCAACTTCTGGCAAAATCATATCATTATTGTATTGCTTTGCCCAGCACCAGGTGTTTTCTGAGCTTGGACAGGTACCTGCTGTATTCATGTTCTGGTCATGAAGCCTAGTCATAAATCAAACTTGTCTTATTGTTGTTGCTCAGGGCTACAATTCACTGTTTAGCCATTGGTAATAGTACTGAGATCTCCTCACACTGCCTCAGGTCTCTCCACTAGGGGTGGGGCCCCAGCACATGTGTCCTTGCTTGCAAGTCATTTCTCTCACTTTGAAATTAAACTTGTTTGATTCCTGATTCTACTGTCTCTATCCTGCTCTGTTTGGTTCTGGCTATCCATAGGTTAGAGGCCGGTTCAGAACAGTTGATAACCTCTGTACATGAGCATTCTAGAGATGTTTTTGTTCAACATTTTGACCAATGTCCTTGGATGGAGGTACAGGGTAGTTTTCTTTTTTCTTTCTTTCTTTTTCAACTACATCTGTGATTTCATTGCTATAGGGATCTCCCAGTACAGAAACTCCCTTGACTGATATAGATCAGAAAAAACTATGGAACTTCTAGTCTTAGAGAGGCACCTGAGAAGTAAACTGAATTGCTTAAGGTCATGTAGCCAGTAAGTGTCAAAATTGAACTTCAACTCCATCTTTCACTCCATGCTGCCTCTCAAATTTGCAGATGATACAAAGCAAGTAAGACTAGTTAGCATAGTAATTCACATTACCTCCCATAATCAAAGACTATTTAAGAAGCTAAATTCCATTTTTAATCTGATTAAAAGCTACCAGAAACAAAACTAAAGCAATATTAAGTCTGAGTTTTTAAATAACTGCCAAATCTACTACCCAAACAACTAAAGTAGTTAGCTAATTCATTGTGTCTTCAGGCTATATAACTGCTCTTTTGAAGACTCAGATTAATTTAATATGTGTAGGGAAAAAAAGCACCAGAGTTTTTACCTCATTTTTCACAAAATACAAAAGAAGGAAAAGTACTTCATTCCTTGGATATAACCAAGACCAAAATATTATACATATATTTGTACACATATGTGCATATATATACATATATAATAGGTTATCAATATATCATGAAGTAAAATCAATCCTAGATTATAAATGCCTTCATAAAATTAATTTGCTTGATCAATTCTTCTCTTTTTCTATAGGGTTTCTATAATCCATCAGCCTTGAATTTATTTTCTTTTACTTTTTAATGCATGATATTCACTGTAATTTCATGGAGAAGTATCAATCAATTTTGAATTTTTACAAAATAAATTTTCTCTTCCTTAGAATTATAACAAAGAAAGAGGAGAAATCCCAAAATAACTTAACAGGTTAGAACCCTTTACCTCTTAAAGCAGTGTATTCCACTTATGGACAATTCAAATTGTTTAGAAGTTCTTGAGATGAAATCTGCCTCTCTTGGGTTTCTACCCACTACTCCTAGTTTGGTCATCTAGGGCCAAAACAAGAAATACAAACTCTGTCATATGACAGCCCTCTAGGCACGTTAAGCCAGCTATAGTAGGGGACTGAATAATAAAGGCCAAGTCCTTAAATGGTATACAAATATGCCTTCTTGGGTTCTATAGAACAAGTCAAATATTCTCTTCCTGCTGCCACTCTAACATGAAACTTAAGGGAACAAGTCTGGGACCATAAGTGATTGGGAGATTGGTTCTGTGGGACAATGAAAAGTTTTATAATTGGCTTCACAGCTGGAAGACGCAACTGTTTTTCTCCCCACTGGGCTGCCATGTTTCTATACCATTTTTTCTTTTGTTCTTGGTATTTATTCTAGCCTGGTTTTAGGGGAGTAAGTATACTGAGATAAGGGATAGAATGAACCAATATACACCCTTGTGAGCACTAAAAAGTCACAAAAGCCATTGAAGGTGCAGCAACTGGAGCCAGTGGCAGATTTTGACAGCTACAGCAATTGAATCCAATGACAAGTTAGCCCTGAGGGGCAACCTTCTTAACTCAGCCCAGTGATAAATTGACACATATAAGTTCAAATAAGCTGTGCTGTAAATAAGGAAGCAGTTCAAACATCTGCTATGCCATACCCAGAACAAAATTTGCTTGGAACTTCATGAAGGACTTTAATTCAGCTTTGTGAAATAGCAATAAAATAATTTGAAATAAAATTGTTAATTATAACTGAAGGATGAAAACCTATCAGTCTTATTTTTTAAATAATATTTTATTTTTTACAATTACATATAAAGGTAATTTTAATTTTTTAGAAAAATTTTGAGTTCCAAATTTTGTTCCTCCCTATCTCACCTCCCATTTTCCTAAATCAGTAAACAATTTGATGTAGGTTATATATGTGCAGTCACATAAAACCTATTTCTTTATTAGTCATGTTGTGAAAGAAGAAACAGATCATAAGAAAAAAAAACACAAAAAAGAAAGTGAAAATACTGTAGTATGCTTCAATCTTCATTCAGACACCATCAGTACTTTCTCTGAATGTCAATAGCATTTTTCCTCATGAGTCTTTTGGAATTGCATTAGATCATTATATTGATGAAAATAGCTAAGTCATTCATAGTTGAGCATCATACAATGTGGCTGCTACTGTGTAGAATTTTCTCCTGGTTCTTCTCACTTCACTTTGAATCAGTCTACCTAAGTCTTTCCAGGTTTTTCCTGATACCTGCTTGCTTATCTTTTTTTTTTTTGCTTTTTGAAGGGCAATTGGGATTAAGGGACTTGCCCAAGGTCACACGACTAGCAAGTGTTAAAGGTCTGAGGTCAGTCAGATTTAAACTGAGGTCCTCTTGACTCCAGGGCTGGTCCTCTATTCACTGTGCCACCTAGCCACCACTTGCTTATCTTTTTTATAGCACAATAACATTCCATTATATTCATATACCACAATTTGTTTACCACATTATATTCATATACCACAATTTGGATACCCAATTGATGGGTATCCCCCTCAATTTACAATTCTTTGCCACCACAAAAAGAGCTGCTATAAACACTTTTGTACAAGTAGGTCCTTTTCCCTTTTTTTTTCTTTTTTAAATCTCTATGGGATACAGACCTAGTAATGGTTTGGATTGAAGAGTATGCACAGTTTGATTAACCTTTGGGCATAGTACCAAATTGCTCTCCATAACAGTTGCATCAGTTCATACCTTTACCTCCATCAGCAGTACATTATTGTCTCAATTTTCCCACATCCCCTCCAATATTTATCATTTCCTTTTTCTGTCATATTGGTCAACCAACCTATCAGTCTTGTTGAAGGAATTTCAGGCATCAGGAACAGGAGGTCTAACATTTTATGAAGAGGGTAGAGGCCCTGAAATCACAGATTAGATAAAGCAGTCTGAAGAGAAGCCTGATTTAGTTCTTTTTGAATGACTAACCCCTCAACAAAAGTTCTTTTATGCCCTTGGGGTACCAGAGGTCACCCTAGAATCTAGGGCCTAGATCCTCAAATGCCTCGAGGCTGGAGAGGGCAGAATGGAGTTTCACAATCTCTATAAAACATAAGAAAGGGAGGCTTCAGGTGTGTATCTTTTTGCCCATTCCTTTCTTACCCATGTTGCTTGAGTGGGTGTTGCTTGCTATATTTGAGGTAGGGACGTGTGAATAAAAGTGAATATTAATTGAAGTTGAACAGAGAAAATGAGCTAAAACTCTGCTCCACTTTTCTGCCTGCAGTTTTAACTTTCCCTGTAAATTTCCAAGTGTGAATTATTCTTCAAGAAGCATAAAATAAGGTTCTCTCTTGTTTTAGAGTAACTGCTACATAGCAGATACAGTTAGTTCTGTTATAACAACTTATACATTCCCAAACTTATACATTCCCAAAAAGCATATCACTAAGCAAAATCAAGCAAAAAACCCCATAAGGCTCACAGGAAAAATTCGTTTAGGGGCACATGCTCAAAAATTCAAGTGACACATAAAAAAGATAGAAACCTAATAAAGACAGCAGCACAGTTTTATAGCGTTAAAATGTTAAGAAATATATGAGTTTCTACTCACCTACTGCACCAAAAAATATACAATAAACATAGTATTTTACTGTGAAAAATAACTGAATTTTACTTATGTAAACAGACATTGGAAGGGCTGCAGCTCATGCTATTGTGAAGTAGTACAGTCTTCTGTGTTTTTTCACTATTTTTCAGAGAAGAAATCATGCATAAACAAACTCAAAATTCAAATAATGTTCAAAATGTTCTCTAATATATCAAATTCACTTTTTTTTTAAAAGCAATCGGGGTTAAGTAACTTGCTCAAGGTTACATGGCCAGTTATTTCTGGGTGTGGTGCTAA
>NW_027185779.1:557002-557606 GCF_028583685.1 Petaurus breviceps papuanus | reverse complement strand
TGGCCGCCCCTAAGCAATTGGTATTAAGCAACTTGCTCAAGGTTACACGGCCAGGTGTTTCTGGGTAGGTGCTAAGTGTCTGAGCCCGGATTCAATCCCCAGGTCACCAGACACTGGAGCCAATGCTCTTACTCACTGTGCTACCTGGCCACCCCAACTAAATGTATTTTTTAAAGGCAGTCAATGGCTACTTGCAAATCATATGTACTTTTAAAAATCTGCTGAAAGACATATGGCAAGACATCATGGCACATACCTGTAATCCCTGCTATTGGGGAGGTTAAGGTTAGTAGATCACTTGAATTCAGGAATCCTGAGCTGATATTGGCTAGGCCAATCAGGTGTCAGCACTAAGTTCAGCACCAATTTGTTGAACCCCAGGAAGCAGAGGGTCATCAAGCTGCATAAGGAGGGGCAAGTCAACCCATTACAGAAACAGAGAAGGTCAAAGCTGATTTTTTTCTGTACTAATTAGTAGTGGAATCTGAAGTGATGAAGGGCCACTACCAGTCTAATTTGGTCAAGATAGAAAGATCCAGGCTGAGAGAAAGAAAGAAAGAAAGAAAGAAAGAAAGAAAGAAAGAAAGAAAGAAAGAAAGAAAGA
>NW_027185779.1:487954-556602 GCF_028583685.1 Petaurus breviceps papuanus | reverse complement strand
GCCAGAGTCAGGAGGACCCGAGTTTGGTTCTGGCCTCAGACACTTAACACCCACACAAAAAAACTAGCCGTGTAACCTTGGGCAAGTTAATTAACCCCAATTGACCTCCAAAAGCAAAAAAAAAAAAAGTATTCGGTCAGTTGCTAAATACTTATTAAGTGCCTACTGTGTGCCAGGTATTGTGCTAAGCACCAGTGATACAAAAAGAGGCAAAAGACAGTTCTTGCCCTCAAGGAAGTCACAATCTAACTGAGGACACAACAAGCAAATGAATATGTACAAACAAGTTATATACAGAAAAAATAGAAAATAATTTTAAAAGAGAAGGCACTTGAATAGAGGGATTGGGAAACTTCCTATAGAAGACTGGATTTTTTGCTGGGACTAGAAGGAAGCCAGTAGATAGAGATTTCAGAGGTGCATAGCAGGCATGAAGACAAACAGAAAAATGCCTGGAGCAGAGACAAAATGTCTTGTTTGAAGAACACCAGGGAGATTAATGTCACTGTATCAAAAGGTATATGGTAGAGAGGAAGGTGTAAGAAACCTGGAAAGGTGAAAGGGAGACATTATGTTATCAAGAACTTTGAATGCTAAATAGGATTTTGTATTTTATCCAAGAGCCACTGGCCTTTATTGAGGTGGGGCAGGAGGGTGACATGATAGGACCTGCACTTTAGGAAAATAATTTTGGTGGCTTAATGGAGGAAGAAATGGAGTGGGGAGAGACCCACCAGGAGGGTTATTGCAATAGTCCAAACTTGAGGTGATAAAGGCTTACACCATTCCGTGGCAGTATCAGAGAAGAGGAGGTTGCATATTAGAAAGATGTTGCAAAGGTGAAATCAACAGACCTTGGCCACAAATTGGATATGGGGGATGAGAGATAGTGAAGAGTCAAGGATAGTACCCAGATTTCGAGCCTAAGGGACTGGGAGGATCATGTTGCTTGCAACAGCAATAGGGTAGTTAGGAGTGGGTTGGATTTAGGGAAAAGATGAGTTCCATTGTGAACATATTGAGTTTAAGAGTTTAAGTACTAGGGGCAGCCAGGTAGCACAGCGAGTAAGAGCACCGGCTCCAGTTGATGTTGAGAAGACCTGGAGATCGAATCCCGGGCTCAGACACTTAGCACCCACCCAGAAACACCTGGCCGTGTAACCTTGAGCAAGTTACTTAACCCCAATTGCTTAGGGGTGGCCAGGTGGCTCAGCGAGTACCGTCTCCAGTGTCGGGATGACCTGGATTAAATCCAGGCTCAGATACTCAGCACCTCACCCAGAAATAACTGGCCATGTAACCTTGAGCAAGTTACTTAACCCTGATTGCTTTAAAAAAAAAAAAGAGTTTAAGTACTTCTATGCAACATGACTAATGTGAAAATGTGTTTAATAGGAATGTATGTGTAGAGCCCATATCAGATTGCAAGCTTGGGGAGGGAGAGGGAGAAAATTTTAAACTTATGGAAGTGATTGTTGAAAACTAAAAATAAATAATTTAATTTTTTTAAAAGAGTTTAAGTAAAGCTTATCTGATTAAAGTAAAGCTTTTCTGATAGCAGAAATTGTACTACTGCCATAGTCAAAGGACTTGGGTTCAAGTCCTCTAAGGCATCTATGAAGAAGTAGAATATTAGAGTCTCAAACTTGGAAGCATATAGAATTAAGAAAGGCCTTAAACGCTTAGTTGAATCAAGCAGGCTTCTATTTCAAGCTACAATTGAGATTATTAGTTTAAGAATTCTCAGCTAGGGGGTGGTTAGGTGGCACAGTGAATAGAGCACTGGCTCTGGAGTCAGAAGAACCTGTGTTCAAATCTTGCCTCAGGCACTTTGAAACACTTACTATTTGTGTGACTTTGGGCAAGTCACTTAATCCCCACTGCCCTGTAAAAAAAAAAAAAAGAATTCTCAGCTAGGTACTAGGTGATATAACAGACTTTGGAATGTGAACAGATAAAATTCTATTTTCATAATGGCTTGTATGGATCTTGGATTTCTAATACTTTTATTTCATCCTAGAATCAATAGAGTTATTTGTTACTGCTATTATGATTAATACCACAAATGTGTCTTTTATTTGTTTTCCCTTTCTAAAATATTTTCTTCTTGATTTGTAAATTTAAGGCAAGCTTTGCAGTTTGAGATAATTGCTTTGAGTATTCTAGAAGCCACACTGTTTGGTATGTACCTCCCCCAACCCATTCCAAAAGGGTTTATTTTCCAAAGGGGACTTCTGGTTGATAGGGAGAATCTATGCCAGTCAACCACCCTATAAGTAATTACTAAATATAACTAATAAATACATATTTCTCCTAGATCTCATCCCCAAACAAAACAAAGTGATTCAGTATACTTGCTTTGGCACTTACTAATTGTATGACCTTGGTATATCACTTAAACTCCAAGGACTTTGGTTTTCTTATCCATATATAACCTTAGAGGTTGGACTAAAATGGCCTCTGAGACCCCTTCTAGCCCTAATTCTAGGATCTTATCTGTATGTATAATTACATATCCTTGGACTAGAATGCCTTTGATAAAATACACTGTCCATTTTTATTTTTAAAAATATAGAATAGAAGAATTTTTAATTTTCCTTCTACAGGAAGTCTTTCCTAATCCCCCTAAATTCTAGTGCCTTCTGTTGATTATTTCCAATTTATCTTGTATATAGTTTGCATATAGTTGTTTGCATGTTGTCTTCCCTATTAGGCAGTGAGCTCCTAGAGATTAGGAAAAGTCTAATGCCTTTCTTATTCCCAGTGTTTAACACAGTGCCTGGCATACACTAGGTGCTTAATAAATGGTTATTGACTGACTGATTTAATAAGGTAAGAAATATATATATTTGAAGCCTCAAGCTGATATCAAATGAAGTGGGAATGTATTGATAGAATACTAACGACAATGCTGTATGTTTTTGTCACTTAATGTTAGACACTTTCTTAGAAATGTTAGCCTCTGCAAAAAGGCACAGAAAAGAAATTAAAGGAATAAGAAGGTGGAGAAATATAAGCCTGTAAAGGAGATAGGCAAAGAATGGTCAGTGAGACTAAGTTCCTTTTAACTATAGAGCCTAAGAACCTACCCTAAATATGACCCTATGTTAGTTAATGGAGATCTTATTTTTTCAGAGAAGGAAAGGGAACAGATTACTTCAGGGATGTCCTTCTTCATAGCCTGGGGTCAGTTTCCCCTCTGTAAGTCAAATAACTAAAAAGCCATGGATTTAATGATTTGGAAGTCACCATTGACTTTCAATTTCATTGGTGGGTTCAGAAGTTGAATTCATTTTAACATGAAATAACATGAGGTTATGACATTAAATGAAATATTTGTAAAGTGCTTTGAAAACCTTAAAACATTATACAAACATTAGTTATTATTATTGTTATTAAGTAGTAATAAAGACAAATACCAGTATAGGTCTTTGCCCTTAGGAAAAACTCTTTGAAACATGAATTTCCATGGAGTTAGAGGGGTTGTCTGTAGCCATAAAATAGAATTTTTTTCCTTTGAGCAAAGGATTATAAAGACTAGTTGAATGCAATACCAATCCTTCTAATACCTCATGGAATTAGAGAAATTCACAATGAAATTCACATAAAGAAACAGACAGATAAGAAGATTAGTGTCCCACCAGATTTCAAAATATATCCTACAACTGCCTAGTACTGAAGAAAAAAAAAGAGAGAAAGAGATCAGTGAAATAGAATAAAGAAGTTCCCCAAAGAACCCAGTGTTTATAAGTGGTTGCTGCTTTATAAACCAATGTCTAAAAAACACTGCAGATAGAAATCATAAAATAAAAACTTTTGGGAAATATGGTCAGCAACATAGTGAAAAAAATGTTTTACCCACTACAAGGAGTTCTAACTAAATAGATGATCTAAAAATTTAGGGAATTTAAAGAATTTTATTAATTTAAATAATTAATGTAATTCAAATTAAATAATTGAAAGAATTATTTTTACACTGGAAGAAACTGGAAGAATGTATTTATTTCAACAGAAGTAAGAAAATGTTAAATAAATAGAAGAAAGCACTAGAGACAGAAGCATTGGGTCTGATTATATAAAAAGGATTTTGAATGACAAAAACACATGTCTAAAATAAAAATGAAAGAAATTTATTAGGGAAAATATTGCACTGGAAAGGTAGGATAATGAAAGCTTGTAACTTTTAATGCCATGTATTTCATCCTGGAAATAATAGGGAGCCACTGGAGTTTGTTACGTAGGAAGGTGACATGGTCAGACTTCCGTGTTGGAAAAATCACTTTATTAACTAGGGAGAAGATGAAAACGTAGGCCAGATCAATTAGGAGTCAATTGCAAAAATTCAGGTGAGTGGTCAAGGGCCCTGAATTAGAGTTTTCATTAGATTAGTAGAAAAAGGGACAATGCAAGAAATATCACAGAGATAATATCAACAAGGATACAGTTATATCTAATATACAGTATATAGTATGCAACTATATATACATATGTGTATATAAATATATGTATATTTTTATTTGATTTCTTAAAGTATATGCATCATGGGTTACCTGTTATATTTTATTCCCTTTTTTGCTTATCAAAAATGTAAATAAATTTTAGTGTCTGTTGGTGGTTTATCTTAATTTCAATTATTAGCATTTGCTGTGAATTTTAAGTTTGTAATTTGAAAACAAAATACTAGATTATGAAATATGCAGAGTGTTTCTGTTATTATCCTTTTTCCAGTACCTGATTCTTTTACCTACAAAATTCTGCTGTAGTGACAATCCTTCCACTGTCAATCAACTGTTCCTCTTTTAAAATCATCAGCATCATTACCAGACATGCCCATGCTGCTAGAACTGCTTTTGGAAATCACTTCTGCTTGCCAGAGCTACCAGAAGATCCCTTACAGGCCATCAGCTGTTTCTTTTGGCTCCATTTCAGTCTACAAGACCATACTCCATTTAGAGAATGGCAGGCCAACAAGAAACATCTGACTGGTAGCAGTAGCTCCAGGCCATAGGCCTTTAAATAGAGTAAGGCATTGTAAGCAGGAACAGGTTCCCTGGAATGTGCCTCTAAGCGCAATAAACAAGTCTGCAAGTTCTATTTTCCAGGGATCTGTGGGTATGGTGCTTAGGTGGGTTGGATTTAGAGGCCTACCAAACACAGTACTGTGAGGAATGAAAAGTCTAAAATACATAATTTCTGGGTAATTAACATTTAATTTATTAATTATGACTAGCAAATATTAACAGATTGTAGTCAGTAGCTTTCTCTAGTAAACCAAAGACAACCTTGGGGGCTGCTGAGAGTTTAAATACCGTTTGGAAAAGTGGGTGTTCCTGAGAGGCAGAAATCAACTGATTGGTTAATAACCAATAAGATAAAGAATATTATAATGAGAAGTGGGCTTATTCTAATGCGGGGGTGGAACATGACTTTGATTATGTCACCCTTCTTTATCTACAGACTCTTCTCTATCCAGAACATTTCTGCTTTGGGCAATCTAGACAAAGGATCTATTCTCCACCCCAGTCCTACCTGGGTAGAACACAGCGGACCTGGATTCACTAGATAAGATGTTCTTAATCCTTTAATCAGAACCAAACTTTCCCAGTTGGGTGGGGGTGGAGTCCCCCCTAAGAGAACCCAGTCTCACCAACTGCCCTGTCCTTCAGAGACTGCCTTGACCTACAGGGACTGGTTTCTGAATGAGAAAATAGGAAGGGGAAAAAAAAAACTGTTGGATTCCCCCCACAAATGAGTAATTGGTTGTTAATAATTATTTATCTCAGCACTAGCAACAGTGACTCCAAAAGCTGCCATGAGACACATCTATGCAATTACATGTAAGTTGATAGGAAAATGTCAACTTAAAAAAAGATTGTTAGCAAATATAGTCAAATATAGTCACGCTACCTGTCTTATTAGGTAAAGAATCCTTATGATTCACATGCTTTGTATACTTTATGGAAAATGCCTGCATCTCTCCTTTCCCATTGCTGAGTTCTTCCCAGAACCTCTATTTGGGGGTAGGGCCCAGACTAGCCATCCTTTATTCTCCACCTTGCCAGGACATGGGTACTTTCCTCTTCCTCTCACACCTTTTTTAGCTCACTTTTATGACCGGTCTTCCCCATTCAAAGACAAGCTCCTTGAGGGCATCTTGAGGACTATCTTCTTTTTGCTTGTTTTTGTATACCTGGGGTTTTGTTTCTGTTTTTGTTTTGTTTTGTTTTGTTTTTTGTTTTTTTGCTTTTTGGAGGGGGAAGGCAGAACAATTGAGGTTAAGTGACTTGCCCAAGGTCACCAGGGTTGGTTTTTTTTTTTGTTGTTTTTTTTGTTTGTTTTAGCACAGAACCTGGTACACAGTAATAATATGCTTAATAAGTGTTTGTTGGTTAAATGCTCAGAAAACTTGTGAGAATCCTACAATCATTCTGTTGTTCAGGTTAGCTAGAAACTACTCAACATTTCACCCAATTTAAAGATACAAAGTACAGAATCTATGTATTGGATTTCTCTCCCAACCTCCCCTTCAGGTACCAGATTTCTAGGTTGTAATTCATCCAAGTAAAGTACCTGGTATCCAAGAAAGGTGTGTCTAAACATATATTCTAGAAAGGATTTGCTGACAGTGAGAACATGTGAGTGTATGTGTTATTAAGAAAGAATGTGGCTTTGGGGGTGGAGATAAAGACCTTGGTCTCAGAGTTTACTTTCATCTCGCTGCCCTCTGTCCCCCTTCTTTTGCTCCCCCCTCCCTCCTCTGCTTGGGAGAGTAGAAAGGGTTTGGGGATTTAGAAATTGGGAGACCCCAGGCCTCTTTTTATCTCTCCAGTGCTTATTACAGTGCCTGGCATATAGTAGACACTTCAATAAATACTTAATGATTGACTAGTTGGGAAGATAGCTTCTATGACAGATACTAATTAGGTATGATGCAGCCATTAAACAGGGAGAAATGCCCATGCTAAGCTATGGTGAGATCTTCAATGGAAAGCAAGCCCGGGTAAGTAAGAAATTAATTTCCACAGGACAGATTGGAGGCTGGAGGCACTTTTTAGAGGAAATGTTCTAAAGAATTTGGTACTTAGAAAAAAAAAGTCTTTGAGGAGATGAAAAGCCTCTTCTAGCCAAGGCTCTGAGAAATAAACCACTTTTTTTTTGGAGGGCAATTGGGGTTGTGACTTGCCCAAGGTCACACAGCTAGTTTTTTTGTATTAAGTGTCTGAGGCCGGATTTGAACTCAGATCCTCCTGACTCCAGGGCCAGTGCTCTATTCACTGTATGTACCATCTAGCCACCCCAATAGACCACTTCTTGACAAAAACAAAATTAGTCAAATGACGAATGTGTTAAGTATTGCTGTTTTTCTAAAGGAACTATAGAAAGCCTCCTGTCTTTAAAATAAAAGAGCTTGATGGATCCCACTCTACACAGGAGAGAGAGAGCACTTTAGTCCAGGACTCCAGCCAAAGTCAGAAGATGCGAGCAGAGAGAAGATACATAGTCACCTCTGACAGTGACCAGCATTGACCACAGGTCTAACAGAGCAGGGGCTCTGTACTAGACTTGCAGCCAGCAGGAAACACAGCCACCAGAGTGGGAGCGGCATGATGATAACATCAACAGACTTGTAACATCTGAGGTGTAAATTGTCCCTCTGAACAAATGATGGCCACACATATTTCCTGTATGTGTACCTCTCCATGCATATTATCTGCATGTGTCCCCTCTGCTCACCGATGGCACATTTATTTGGGTGAAAATATGCTCCAATTTTATGGGGAAAATGTTTTGTTGTTAAAAATGACAATGTGGCATAGTGGATCAACAGCTGGCCCTGAAGTCAGGCAGACTTGGGTTGAAGTCCTCTGTCTGATACATATTAACTGTGTGACCCTGGGCAAATGACTTAACCTCTCAATGCTCCAGATAGTTCTCAAAGAAAAGGTTACTAAAATGTTGGAGGAAGTTTCTCTCTACCAGTGAAATCACAAGTCCTAGTGGTACAGTGTATAGAACTCAAGGCTTGTTATCAGGAAGACCTGAGTTCAAATCCTGTTTCAGATACTCCATAGCTTTGTGACACTGGGTAAGGTGTCTAACCTCTCTGTGCCTCAGTTTTCTCATCTGTGAAAATGGGGATAATATGAGCAACTATTTCTCAGAGATGTTTTGAAGATCAAATGAATCAGCACAGGTAAAGTGCTTTGTAAACCTCAAAGCACTATCTATATAAATGCTCGCCATTCTTAAACCCATTCTTAACATGTTACTTCATTAAATGACATTGCTTTGAACTAATCATATCCTCTGGCTGACTCATTGAGGCAAACACATTGGCAGGAGCTCACGAGATGACTTTGGTGGTTGTAAACCCAGAGCACTCTGTTCTCTTGGTAGTTTAGTCTGAGAGGACTTTTCCATTCTCCAAGCTAAGCTTTACCCCCTAGCAGTATTGTTCAGTTGTTTAAGTCATGTCCAACTCTTTGTGACCTCATTTGGGATTTTCTTGGCAAAGATACTATAGTAGATGGCCATTTCTTTCTCCACTTCATTTTATAGACAAGGAAACTGAGGCAAACGGGGTTAAGTGGCTAGCCCAAGGGTCACACAGCTAGTGTCTGAGGTCACATGTGAACTCAGATCTTTGTGACTCCAGGACCAACCCCTCTACCCACTGTGCCACTTGGCTGCCATTACACTCTAGTATTATATCTATGAACTGGAGAAGGAAATAGCAAATCACTCCAGGATCTTTGCCAAGAAAACCCTATGGACAGTATAGTCCACAGGGTCACGAAGAGTCAGACACAACTAAACAACAACAGCTACTACATCTATGTACAGTTTTTCTAGCAGGAATTTTTGTGAATCATATTTTGAAACTAATTTCATCCATGTAAATACTCCTTCCAACAGTGCAGACGATGATCCCTTCTCATTATATATAATTCTTCTCTATACCTTTCAGTAAATTTTCCAGAAAGAACCTACTTACTGTGCTAGAGATCTTCCTCTAGTTTTTTGTTTTGTTTTACATTTCATGGGAACTAATACAGTATTTTGGCTGTTCATCATATTATAAAGTCTTTATAAAATTGGGTTTCCTTTCAGTTTAATAAATCCTTTCCTTTCTCTCTTCCCTCCTTCCAATTCCTGTGACATGGGTTTATGAGGTTCAGAGAACTGGCTCCAGTGCTCTTTCTGCCATTCCACACAGTGTAAAATGTAGTACATACTATATACAAATACATAATACAAAGGGGGCCATCTCCAGTCATTCTTACCTATATCTTGCCACTGGAACCTGATGGTTCCAGGGGAGAGAGTGAGGCAGGTGCCTTTGTGCAATCCTGCCCCACTTAAATCCAATTCACTTACAAGTCATGGCATCACCTCCCTGATGTCACGGTCTTCTTAGAGAATGAAGGACAAACAACTTCCCTTTTCCTGTACATCCAGTCCATTTCCCTTTCCAGGTCTGAATGTGTCCGATGACATCTTTGGTACCACTTCTTGCACATAAGTAATGTGCAACAGACTATTTTTTCCCACCATGTGTCTTTCCATTTCCGTTCTGATTATCCTAAGATTGTGGGTTACCATGATTCAACACAATATAGCATTACCAATTAAATGCTTCAAACTTTTAGTAGATCTGTGATGTAGTCACCATGGACTGGTGCAGATGATGACACATTCACACCATCTCAATCTACATGATTTTTGTTTTGTTCATGTATTTCTGTAAAAACCAGCACAGAGGACCTACCAAATACACTGGAGGCCTTCTGCCGGCTCTTGTAATATTGTGAGCCTGCCATTGCAACACTTGGGCTTTACATCTATTTTCCTTTACTCTTTCTAGATGACAAAACCTCTCTTTATAATCATGTGAGCCTATGATGTGTGATATGTTTTTTTTTTTAATGACACTTTTTATACATAAGTAATCTTGGAAACAGCCAGTTTATACCTAGGTTGGGCTTTTCCATTGCTCTTTGGGTCACTTGCAATTGTGATTCTTCTAACACTGTGATAACTTCTAACACAAATTTGTAGCACCACTGGATACTACAAGTTGGAGCTGAAAAAAACATATCCATGGCCACATGATTCACGAAATCTTACATCATCTTAATATCTTACATGAGAAATACCTTGCATGTGGAAAATCTTTATGTCTGCCCTACCAAATCACATTATTATTTTTGCAATATAGCAAATGACAGCAATACATTACACTCATATCTCAGTAAATTGTGTGATTCCACAGAAGTGTTTTATTATTGAAAATAATAAGCATGCCTGTTTCCTTTTCAATTTTAATACAGGATAGCTTTAAAGAATATGTAGGTTATTATTGTAAAGATCTAATAGAAATAGAAAGGTAGGTACATGGGGTTAGTAGTTGTTATATTCTTGATACCTTTTTTAAAAATATCATTTTGGTCTCTCATCCTAGTTCTCTCCACTTTGGGAACTCTCCAACTGGTCAGTGTTCTTCCCACAACCAGTTTGTTAGAGTCTTACTTCTGACACAATGGATCATATTCAGTCTCAAAGAGCTTCTTCCTAATGATATCTTTTTTAAAATTGTTTTTAACATTCATTTTTAAATTCTGAGTTCCAAGTTCTCTCTCCCTCCCGCCTTTCCCCCATCCATTGAGAAGGCAAGCTATGATACCAATTATATGTGTGAAGTCATGCAAAACACATTTCCAGATAGCAAAAAAAAAGAATGAAAAAAGGCAAGAAAAAGAAAGTGAGAAAAAATATGCTTCAATCTGCACTCAAGAGTTCATTAGCTGTCTCTTTGGAGGTGGATACCATTTTTTATCATGAATCCTTTGGAATTGTCATGGATCATTGTATTGATCAGAGTAGCTGTCTTTCACAGTTGATATCCATTATGATACTGCTATTACAGAGTACAATTTCCTTGTTCTGCTCATTTCATTTTGCATCAGTTCATTTAAGTCTTTCTAGGTTTTTCTGAAACCATCCTGTTTATCATTTCTTGTAGTACAATAGTATTCCATCATAATCACATATCACAATTTGTTCAACCATTCCCTAATTGATGGGCATCTCCTCAATTTCCAATTCTTTGTCACCACAAAAAGAGCTGCTATAAATATTTTTGTACATATAGGTCTTTTTCTCTGCTCTCTTTGGGATTGTATCTAGTACCACCTAGTAGTGGTATTACTACTAGGTTAAAGGGTATGTACAATTTTATAACCCTTTGGGCATAGTTCCAAATTGTTCTCTAGAATAATTAGGTCAGTTCACAACTCCACCAATAGTGCATTAGTGTATCTATTTTTCCACACCCCCATCAGTTTTTGTCATTTTTCCTTTTATGTCATGTTAGCTAATCTGATAGGTTATCTAGTAGTACCTCAGAGTTGTTTAAATTTGTATTTATCTAATTATTAGTGATTAGAGCATTTTTTCATAGAAATACTGATAGCTTTAATTTCTTCTGAAAACTGCCAGTTCATATTCTTTGACCATTTATCACATGAATGCCTCTAAAAAATAACAACAACAACAAATTTGGTTCTTACCTATAAATTTGAGAAACAAAGCCCTTTATTAGAGAAACTTGTAATTTTTTCTTGCCATTTTTCTGCTTTCCTTCTAATATTGGTGACATTTGTTTTATTTGTACAAAAACTTTTTAATTTCATATCATCCAAATTCTCCTTTTTACCTCCTATGATCCTCTATCTTGTTTTGTCATAAAATCTTCCCATATCAATAGGTTGAACAGATGATTTTTTCCAAATTCTCCCAATTTGTTTATGATATCATCCTTTATATCTAAATCATGTATCCACACCTTATCTTTGTATATGTGAGATGTTGGTCCAGCAACTTGGGCCATTACCAATTGTCTTGACTTTTGTCTTGCTACTGGACTCTGATGACTCTAGAGGAAAGAGTGAGGTCTATAGCTTTGTGCAACTCTGCCTCACTTAAATCCAAGTCAAGACATCAATCTGGTGATATCTTTGGTTGTCTTTGAGAACAAAGAATGAACAACAACAAATGCTTCTGCATGAGGCCTTTACAATGAGAGAAGGACTTCCAGAGTGGGTTTTGTAACCTAAACTTTTGTCTTACATATGTGCCTCACTATTATATTTTTTTCAATCAATTTTTTAAATGTTTATTGAGAACTTAGAATGTATATGTGCAAGTATGTTATGACTGCTGCCTGCAAATGGGTTTTCTAAAAAGTTCACAGATCCCAGATAAAGAAACCCTGAAAAAGAGGAAGTGATGGAATTAGAGGGAGGGGTCTTCAAAAAGAATAAATGGGTTTAGAAAAGCCACTATGGAATATGGAAGGCAATATGGTAACAAGCTTTTATTAATCACTTTAGTATGTGCCAGGCACTATGATAAGCACTGGGGAAACAACAGGTGTATAAGCCAAAATAGGAGTCTTAGAGAAATGCTAAAAGATTTACAGTGGAGATTGACCCAATCAGGGATATACTGCCAAATTATGACTTTTCCAAGGTTACTTTAGGGAACTTCCTCACTCCTATTTTAATGCCTTTTTTTCTCTGCCTTCAATCCAGAGATCTGAACTTCTCAATCAATCTTACATCTAAATAAATCAAAACCTGTTTTCTTAAAAATTAAAAACAAACAACAACAAAAAACTACAAAGCAAAGATAAAAAAAATTACAGCAAAAAGGACACTCCCTGCCCTCAAGGAACCTATATTCCAATGAAGAGAACACAATTCATAAAAAAGAACTGAAAGGGGGAGAAGGGGAGAGAAGTTCAGGACAGGGAAATAAGGGAGCATGGTGGTAAAACTGAAAGTCAGAAACATAGCTGGGAGGAAAAAGAAATGTGGTAGGCCAGGGCTCTTTCCCAAAATGGAGGCCCCACATGGAGTTCACCAAAGGAAGATATTCCAAAGTGAGAAGGATACAAGTAAATGAAATGAAGTTTCAGGGTGAGAAGGAAGTTGAATCATGGTAATAAAGTCCAGAGAATCAACAAGAGATTGGTATAAATATTGCTAAGTAGTAAAGTCACAATTGAAGTTAATTAATATGACTTTTTTTGTGGACCTAATCGGTATTTTTTTTTTTTTACTTTCTCTAGCAGTAAATGGTGTGGAGAGAAAGAGAACACTGAGGATAACCCAAGATATGGGATTAGTAAGGCAAAGACTAGGTCTTGGAAAAAGGTGACTGTGGGATTGAAACTAACTAAGGAGTACCTCACTACTATTACGGCCTAAGTTTAAGCTTACTCCTTTAATGGATGCTTTTCAGTATTTGTGGGAAGGAGTGAACCAGGTTTTTAGAAGAATATTTTATACAGTCTTTGCCATGTTATCCACAAGTAGTAGTAACTGCCCTATTGGGAACTCAACCTTCCCCTCTTCCTCTTCCCTAGACACATATAGTTCCTCTCTTCTTTGTAATTTTTGGCTGCTTATATTTTATAAAATATTTTGGGGCTTGGGGCTGATGAGGGATGGAATCCCAATAGGTTCAGCAGGAACCCTGATCTTATCCAAGACCAGGAAACCTGCAATGGCGTCTGGAAAGAATTCTGCTCAGCCTTCCTTGGAGTTAGAGTTGAGAAAGTTTATTTTTATGCCTTTACAGCGGGCCTTAGGGGACCTGCAAGTGAGAGGGGTACATGCTTTTACTTTTAAAGGATAGGGCTGCCATTATCAGGGCTGACCTGACTGGATGGAAGGGACCTCAGTGCATAGATAAAGGTTAGAGCTGACTGAGAGGAACTTGTGACTTTAGTGCATAGACAGTTTAGATGAGATTTGGGCCAGACCGGAGGAGACATTACTGAAGAGATTAAGTAAGAACAAAGGAGTTGCCTAGGCCAAGTGCCCATAGGGGAAAGGGGCAGAGCCCGAGGCTGGGAAAGGGATTTCACAGATTACAATTTTACAATACAAATTGCAGTTACAACTGCAGAGACTGGTTTTACAAATTGGTTCCACAAATTGGAACCCAGGTACCCCATCAGGGCTAGATTTTAATTAAAAAAAAAAATTAGTTAACATTGTTATTATTCTTTTTGTTTTCAAAAAGCTGGGACAATTTTTTTTGTCCTGGGAAGTTTTTATTTATGATTTCTTTTTTTTTCTTTTTTGCCCAAGGTCACAAGGCTAGTTTTGTGTGTGTGTTAAGTGTCTGTGGCCGAATCAGAACTCAGGTCCTCCTGCCTCCAGAGCCGGTGCTCTATTCCCTGCGCCACCTAGCGGCCCCTTTTATTTATGATTTCTTGAACTATAGCTTTGAAAAAACAGGCTTTTAAAAAAGTCAACTGGGATTCAAATGGAGCTACCAGAGTAGGCCTTTAAACCCAAATCAGTTATGGCTTTCATAGAAAGGCCAATAATAGCCCTCGGCCTAAGCCTCTGTTGCTCACAGTTTAGGCTTCGATGCTTAGAATGAGTGTAAATAGCAATTATTTTCTGTTCTGACCAGAAACTCTGAGGGTCTTTCCCTCCCAGATGTAATGATGGTAAACTAGGCCATCTTTTGTCTCAGATCTTACCTCTGAGCTCAGGGCTTTACCTTTATGGTAAGAATGCCAATATAGATGTGGCTCAGCTCCTCATGTAATATATTAACTCATGGGCTGTTGGACAAGCCTCGCCTATTACGATTAACAACAGTTAAATTAATGTTTGTAGACAGTCTAATTTTTGACCATAGTGGCTTATGAAACAGAAACATGTAATTTTTACAATTCAAAGGGAACTCAAAAGTCATCTACGTCAAGACATTTACTTTACAGATGAGGAAATAGTCTTCAGGAGGTTAAATGACTTGCCCCAGGTTACATAGTTAATTAGTGGGAAAAAATTCTTCTGAAACCAAGAGCTTCCGATGCTAGGACCACCCCCTCCCTTTTTTTTACTACCTCATTGTTCTCATAAGGCATATTTAATATAGGAGCTTTTATTAGGGACAATGAGTAAGCTCATAGAAAGCTTGTGAAAATATATACAAAGAAACCTATGCCTGGGCTTTTAAATGTCCTTTTTTTTGGTGAGATAAAGTGGCATCATTAAAGATGAGCTTGACGTGTAAAATGTAGGTCTCCAGTATAACTACCCTGGTTCATTAAAGGTCTGCCATAATCCATTTCTACTACTATTACAAATTGAAACTAAACTTAAAAATCATAACGTGCCATTAAATATCACATTATTTAAAATGTAGTTACAACAGATTCAAGGTAAAATTTCATCATTCGTACAGCAGGGACCTTAGAAGGGAAAAGATTAAATGTATTAATTGGCTTCCAACACTGTAACAAAGAACACTGTTTTCAACCCTTAGAAAGATATGTTAAAATTATTATTCCCACTAAAAAATTCATGAGACATGACCTCAGCAAGATCTCCAGATTCTTCTATAAAATCTTATCAATGCCTCGTCTTATTCTCCATAGGAAAGGTTGCAAATCTATTCTTTGTTCAGTCCTGAAATTATATCTCCTCGTTCCAAAACCTAGAGGTCTTCAGAGTAATCCCTTTTACCTATGTACTTGATTCCATTTCCTATTACCTCCTCCAGGACACTTTCTCAAGAAATCTTTTCTCTCTCTCTGTCTCTATGTGTCTCCCTCATCTCTGATAACTCTTTTTCCACAGGTTCCTTAACATTTCTATAAATTTGCTCAGGGCTTTTCACAATCCTTAAAATGCTTTCTTCAACCTTTCTATCTCATCCAGCTACTATTCCATCTCCTTGCTGAGGTTTAGGATGCTGGGACCCTGAAATAGAGACGAAGGTCCTGCCTCAAATAAATTCAAGTCTAGCCTTCTTTCAGACAGAGATAAGGTTTATTAAAACACTGGGCATGATTCTAAAAATCCACAAAACTGGCCACACTGAATCTAAGTGTATTTGTGACTACAAAGGGGCCAGACTCTTAAGGAATCTGAGCACTTTAAAGGAGGGATGATGGATCTTTTATACAGAAGACTGTGGGGACAGAGAAGGGGTCCAGATGAAATTTAGGAGTGGTGGCTTAGGGTGGAGCCAGGTGCAGTTAATTAACTAGGAAGGGTTCATTGTCCCAGGCAAGCAAGTGGGACCTGGACCAGGTGGGAAAGTCCAGGGCTTTTCTTTTTTGGGGTCCAGATCCTAAAGACATGATCTTTTTCTTTTGTTGGTTCAGATCCCATCCCCATCATTCTCACTTAGAGTTGTTTCTTGAAAACTTTTCATCCAGTGTATTCATTTCTTTACCTCCATCTCTCCTCAACCCCTTCCACTCTGGATTCTCCCTACCACCATCCTACTGAAACTACTCTTTCAAAGATCTGGCAATCAACAATTTCAATGGCTCCTTTTAGGCCTCATTCTCTGGGATCTCTTTGAAGCATTTTCCACCATCCCTTCTTTGAGGATCTTATCTATCAGCTTCATCCAGAGATAACATTATCCTTGTTCTCTGCCTAACTTTTTAACTTCCTTCTTTCCCTTTTCCAGGATCTTCATCTTCTTAAGCACTTAAATAATTGTTTCCTTCCTTCTATCCTCCCTGTTGTTTGAAATGGGTATCCCCCAAGGTTCTGTCTTTGATTCCTTTTTCTTCTCTAGAGCCAACTATAATATACTAGATAAAGTACTGGGTTCATAGTCAGGAAGATCTGGGTTCAAATCCCACTTCTGAAATCTCCCAATCTACATCAGTGGGTGTTATCTTTGACAAAGTCCATCTTTTCTTGATGCCAATTCTAAATGGGCTGATACAAAGAAAGTCTCCCAAACTCGTAGACAGAGATGTCTGTAAGATTATAGGACTCAGAACTGGAAGAAATGTTAACAATGGTCTAATCACATAAACACAGGATTTGAGAGTTGGAAAAGTTTCTTCAGTGGCCCTCTAGTCCAACCCATATACAAAAGGAATCTTCAGTACCCTACAAATGGTCATCCTGCCTCTGCTCGAAGACCGCTAAGGAGGGAGAATGCATCATTTCTCAAGGCTACCCATTCCACTTTGGAATAGCCCTAACTGTTCAAAAGTTTTTCCTGACATCAAAGCACAAGTTGTCCTCTTTGCCAGGTTTACCATGGCTCCTCGTTCAGCCCTCTGTGGCCAAAAAGAGCTTCCCCATGACAACCTTCAGTACTAGTCCACCTCACTAATTTTTCAGGTGAGGAGACAGGTTCAGTATACTCAGTTGACAGGTCCAAAGTCACATGAGTAGACAGATAGCAGTATTCTAATTAAAACCTCCTGATCAGCACATAAATAATGAGCTCGAAGGTGTCAGAGGTCATCTAGTCCAGGACTTCTTAAAACTTTTTCCTCTCAAGACTCCTTCAGTGCTTCTTAAACTGTTTAAGAAGTGTTAAAAATTAAAACAAGTCCAGCCTCTTCATATTTTAGCTGAGAAAACTCAAGCCCAGAGAAGTTGTGACTGACCCAAAGTCACACAAATAGTAAGCATCATATTTGAACTGAGGACCTTTGACTAGAGACAGTATTATTTCCAGTGATGCCTCCCAGTTAGGGGAGAGAAAGGAGTTGTCTGGGGGACATGGAATTCTGGCTGTGTCTTTTCTAAGAACCTCCCTCGGCAAGACTGTCAAAAGGGAACAGCTTCAGAGGAGTTTCTGATGCTGGTATTTATAGGCCCAAGCTGACAGGTGTGGCAGATAATGAGAAAATGCTCCAGCAGTCCTCTAGCTGGGCTCTTGCAGTCTCTTCTCAATACTAGCAGGCTCAGATGCCTAGAATGACGGACGTGGCAGTTAACGGACAAATGTAGCTAGGTTTCGTTATTGTGGGGCATTTGTGTCCAAGAACCTCAAAGCATTTCCCTTTTTTTCTGCTGCAATAGTTCATATTCTTGACAGGGCATAGGAGTCATGAGGTTAGTGCAAGAGATATTCTGGGGCTGGCAGAGCTTCAATGTGCCCCTTAAGTAACATCCAGACACATGGCCTATTACTCCTCTGAACCCTAGTGTATACTATGTTTCAGAATCATAGACTCAAATAGAAGCAGCTCTGTTTCTAATACCAACTAATAGCAGCCAAAGGAAAACATTAACTACTGTTCTCACCCACCAAAAAATTCCACCAGTGCCAAGTTGTCACTGATCTCTGGCTGAAGTCTCCTCCCTGGTCTCTGCCATCTCCAGTGGCCTTGGGCTGCTGGGCTGACAATCCAGCAGGGTGGTAAGAAAGAGTAGAGGACAGGCCACTTCCAGAACTACCTGGGGAGGTAGTTACAATGACTGAACACAAGGAAGCTTTGTGAAGTTATTCAGAGGATCTCTCGACACAAAATATTGAAAACCAATGATATGGACATTAACCCACCATCCTAAGTAACCAGCTTTCAAGGTAATAAATATTTCATATAAAAGTGATGAAGCAAACGGCAAAGGCAGAAACGACTACACAGAACAGTGGCAAATAGGAGGGGTGTCACAGGACCAAGGACAGGCAAATATTGTGCCGATATTCAAAAAATGGAGGGAGGTAGAGTCATCACACTTATGATAAAGTTTGGCTTTAACTCCTGGTAAATAATAGAAGTGCTTATTTGTGAATACTTAGAAAGGGAAAAGATAAACTCCATGAACTAGGTAGATTCTTTATAAACAAGGCATGCCAGATTAACTCTTGTTTCTTGGTAAATCACAGGAATGCCTAATCATATATTTCAGCAAGGCATTTAACCAAGTCTCTCAGGATATCCTTGCAGACAAAAGAGACATGGGCTGGATGATAGTATAGTTAGGTGTGGTTAATAGAATTTGTTACTTTTTCATTCAATTATCCTTTTTATTTAAAAAAATAAAATTAGAATTTTAAAAAATTAATTTTTATTAATATCTGTTGTTTTTACATAACCTAACTTCCCTCTTATCCCTTCTCCCCCCTCTCTGGGAGAGCCATCCCTGATAACAAAGAATATTTGTTAAAGGAAAAAAAAAGAAATGAGAAAAAATTAGCAAAACCAATCAACTCATTGAAAAAATATGAAAATATATGCAATGTTCCACACCTGTGAACCTCCTACTTCTGCAAGGTGGGGGGGAGGTGTTTAAAAACAAATCTCTTTGAGATAAGCAACGACATTTACATGGGCCTTTAAAGTCTGCCAACAGCTTCACATTCAATACCTTATTGCAGCCTCACATCAATCAGAAGGATCATTTTGGGACATTGCTCTCTCTCTTACTGATCCTGCCTCCCTAATCATTCTTTCTCAGTTTCCTCTGATAGATTATCATCCAAGGCTTGCCTCCTAATTGTGAGTGTATCCTAATGTTTGGTCTTGGGTCACCTTATCTTCTCTCAATAGGTACAAGCCAGTTGGTTTAATCAAGAGTGCTAGGCCTGGTGTCAAGACTTGGGCAAGTCATTTAACTTTCGTCTGTCTTAATTTTCTCAACTGTAAAAAGGGGGTAATAATAGCACCTACCCCCTAGGGTTGTGGCAAAACATTTAGCACAGTTCCTAGCACATATTAGGCACTTTACAAATGTGTGTTCCCTTTCCTTTGGTACATTCTCTCCTTTGCTAGGTAGATAGTATAGTAAATTGCTGGATTTAGAGTTAGGAAGACCTGAGTTCAACTTTTGCCTCAGACCCTTAATAGCTGTGTATGGCTTTGGGCAACTCACTTAATTTCTCTGTGCCTTAGTTTCTTCATCTGTAAAATGGGGATAAAATAGGTGGTGTAGTGGAAAGAACACCAGTCCTGGGGTCAGGAAGACTCATCTTCCTGAGTTCAAATCTGGCCTCAGACATTTATGAACTTTATGACCCTGGGCAAGTCACAACCCAATTTGCCTCAGCTTCCTCATCTGTAAAATGACCTAGAAAAGGAATGGCAAACCACTACAGCATCTTTGACAAGAAAACCTTAAATAAGCTCATGAAAAGTTGGACATGACTAAAAAACAATAAAAACAAAAAGTATCTACCTTACAGAGTTGTCGTGAGGATCATGCATTACAAGCAAACATTAAATCATATAAATGCTACTTATTATTGTTGACTTCATCAATCCCTATGTGTTTAACTATCATTTCTACCCAGAGGATTCCTATAGCTACATACCCAGCCCTAGTCTCTCTCCAGAGTTCTAATCTTACATCATCAACTGCCTATTGGATGTTTTGAACTGTATGTCCTGTGGGCATCTCAAATTCATCATCCAAAACAGAACTCATCTTTTTTCCAAAACTCATCTCCCCTTCCTAAATTATCTATTTCCTTCCAGAGCATCCTTTTACTTCCAGTCACCTATGTTTGCAACCTCAGGGTTATCCCACATTCCTTACTCACCCCACATAGAAAATTAGTTACAAAATCTTATCATTTCTATTTCCATAATATCTCTGTCTCCTCTCCAATTATATGTCCACTACCCCAGTTCTGGCCCTAATTACTCTCAGTTAGGCGGTACAATGGATAGAATGCTGAGCCTGGGGTTGGAAAGACCTGAGTTCAAATCAGTCCTCTGATACCAGCTGTGTGACCTTGGAAAAGTCACTTTACCTCTGCTTGTCTCAGTTTCCTCAATGAAAATGGGGATACTAACAGTACCTTCCCCTACCCAGGTTGTTGTAATAATGGAATTTGTTAAGGAACGTGAGTTCAAATCTTGTCTTTGCCACTTACTACCCGAGTGGCCATAGACAATTGATTTAACCTCCCCAGGTCTCAGTTTCCTTATCTATAAAATGAGGAGGTTGGATTCAATTGCCCCTCAGATCACTTTTGGCTTTAGATCTAAGTGTCTATGGCTAGTGAATCTGGAACATTATTTTCAGAACAGATGGATTATAAAGGGGAAAAACTGGAAGCAGAAATGCTAGTTCTAGTGCCAAAATGCCTATGTAACCTCATATAGTCTGCAAGTACAATGCTAAAGTTTATGGAATTAACATTTTAGAATTAGAGAATTTAGAATTGGAGAAGCAATCTCAAGTAACATCTATTTTTTTGCCTTGTAATTTGTCGTCCTTAACTATAAGACTAGCTAAAAATCCACTTTGTTTTTATTCTCATTTCACCCCACTCCCTTCCACTTATTAATCACAAACATCCATCAGAAGAACATTTCTGTAAAGTAGGTCAATATATCCCTAAACACTTGCTACTCAATGTTCATTAATATTATCCCCATTTTTCAAGCCTAAAATGGCCTTCCTCTTAATCCATTTAGCAAATGCTGTGCAAGTGAAATAGTAGGTCTACCTTCAGACCTTGATAGGGACAGTCCAGGACCCTGAACCCAAGACTTCTGGGAATAGTGACATTAAAATAGTAACAACAAAGAAGAGGCATTAACATCTGCACCTTAAGTATCACAAGACTTTTACATCTGACTTGCAGCTAAAGCCTTCCATATGTCTTGTCTCCTCCATTAGAATGGATTGTCTTTCCTATTTGTATCCCTTCACCCACATCTCCTCCCCAGCACACTGCTTTTGTACATAGTGATTATTAATGTTCATTCATTCATTCATTCATTCATTCATTCATTCATTCATTCATTCATTCATACTAGCTCTCATGCTGATGAGAATACCGAAAGTATTTTAGATATTCTATAGCAAGTAGGGCCAGAATTGATAGGATAATTCATTTTTATCTTGAAACCACTTCTCAGTTATAGTCAATTCGAAAACCATTTGAAAATCATTTTATAGAAAGGGTTTTTTTGGAGGGGACCAGTGATTTCATTAGTGTGGGGCAGTGCAAATTGCCACTCCCCTTCCTGTTCAGTATCCTTTTTGTGTGTTATCTTCCTTCTTTAGATTGTAAGCTCCTAGAGGGAAGGCACTTTAAAAAAATCTGCATCCACGCCACTAAGCACAGAGCATAACTCTTGGTAGGCACTTAATAAAAGTTTACTGTTGGCTGGCTGTTCAAGTTTTTACCTTTTAAAAGTTGCTTAGATCATTACAAAAAAAGTTGCTACTATGTCGGAGAGTTTTTTTAAAATTATTTATTTATTTATTTATTTTTGCTTTTTTTGGAGAGCAGTTGGGGTTAAGTGACTTGCCCAAAGTCACAAGGCTAGTAATTGTGTCAAGTGTCTCAGGCTGGATTTGAACTCAGGTCTTCCTGACTTCAAGGCCGGTGCTCTATTCACTCGGCCACCTAGCTGCCCCTGTTAGAGAATTTTAACCTAGGTTTTGCCGATTCCGAGAATGCCTCTCTATCTTGGTTTTGGATATTGAATCATACATAGATCAAATCGTTAAGTTCTCAGAGGCCTTCTTATCCAACTTTCTTTGTACAAAGATGAAGAAATTGAGCTTTGGGGACTTTCAGTTAAGTACGTTTTTTAGTTAAAGGACTTTGACTTTTATGAAGACTGTGCCTTGTGACCTTGGACAAATCCTGTTCTACATTCCTCAGTTTCTTGGTCTGTAACATGGGGGGGGGGGGCAGCCTGGTTTACCCCGAAAGCCCCTTCTAGTTCTCAACCTTGGACGATGTTGGTGGCTCAACTGGAAGGCCCAGCCAAGGTCGGGATGGTATTTGAAGCCTTTTTCTTGATACTTAATCCTCGCAAATCACAGGCCTTTTCGATTCTGAATTCTAGGAATTGGGAGAAGGGAGGCAAAATAAGGACAAACAGTCCAATTTCTGATAGCCTGAAGTAAGTCAAGGGCGCCAAAGAAATAACTTTTTTTCAATTCGACTTTAAAATGATAATTGTTTCCCACTTTTCCAGTCTGTAAAACATGGGGCTCCTGACCCATGGAGGTCCTATGCCCAGTTTTGGGGTCACGAGATTAGAAGTCACTTTTTAAAACTATACCTCGGGGTAGGGGGGACCCCCCTCGACCTTCCCCCCCACACACACACCCCGCCCAGTCTCCTGCTTCCCTCATTCCTTTCCCCGCCTCTCTCGCGGGCACCTCCTACCCGGGACCCAACGGAAGCAGGAGGACCACCCCACACCGCACTGCGGCCACTAACTTTGCGAAGTCCCTCCCCGCTCCCGAAAATCTCCCTTCTCCTGCCCTCCCCCACCCCGAGGGCCGGCGGGTCAAAGCGAAAGGCAAGGCCATTCTCAGCTGCCAGAAAGTGGGGCTCGCGCTGACGCTCAGCCCCGCCCACCACCTGTTCCCACGTGACTTAAGCGCCCTCCCGCTTCGTCTCGTCTTCTCCTTTCCCCTCCCCTCCCCGCCTTGTCCCGCCCCGCCCCTTGCCCTGCGCGGCGCGCCCCGCCACTCTCCCGAGCCGCCATTGTTCGACCGCGGGAGGAGGCCTGGTCCCTGGCGCCGGTGCCGACACGCCGCTTAGCGGTGGCCCCTGGAGAGGCTGCCTCCTCTCCCCTCCGCTCCTCCTCCTTCTCCTCCTCCCTCTCTCCCTCCTCCTCCTCCTCCTCCTCTTGGCAGCGTGTGAGTGAGGCTGCCTGGGGGACCCGGGAGCAGCCCTGTCCCCCCGGCGGCTCGGGCCGCGATGAGGTCGGCCTGAGCGCAGCGCCCGCGCGCCGCCTCTTCCTGCCTCCCTCTGTCCCTCGCTGCCCGCGGGCCCTCAGCCTCCCCGCGCGTCCTCGCTCCTCGGCGGCTCCTCGCGCGGGGCCCCGGACCCCCGAGGGAAGATGGCCGCGGAAGCGGCGCGGAGCTGGCTGGACACGCTGGCCCAGCAGGCCGAGGAGGGCTCGGCCCCGCTGCGGGAGCTGCTGGAGACCGGCCTCTACCTGCTGCGCACCGAGCTGGGCCTCGACCTGGGGCTGGAGCCTCACAGTTACCCGGCCTGGGTGATCCTGCTGGGCACAGCCGCGCTCGGGCTGCTGCTGCTTCTCCTGCTCGGGTTGGGATGGGCCGCGGCGTGCGCCGGGGCCCGCCAGAGGCGGAGGAGCCCGCCCCGCCGGCGGGAGGAGGTGCCGGCTCCAGCCCCGGCCCCGGAGGACGGAGCCCTGCTGAAGAGTCCCAGGAGCGAGGATTCGAGGAAGAAGAACCGGAAGAGACTCGCGGAGAAGCCCAAGGTGAGCCCTCGAGGGGGGGGTGGGGCGGCCCTAGCAGACCCGGGGGCCGGGAGAGGAGCCTCGGACCCCCTGGGGTTTAATTCCGAGCGGAGGGGCGCCGGTTTCCCACGGGGGGACATCTTGGGGATGGAATTGGACGTGGACGTGAACTTGGGACAGAGGTGGTGCCGGCCGTAGGACGGGTGAGGTTCCGAAGACCGGTGGCCAAGAGTGGACAAAGAGAGCCGACGAGGCATGCTGGTGTTCTCCGAGACCGAGCCGGACTTGTGGGCCCTTGTGACCCCCAAGCGTCTTCCGAGGCCTAGCTGACATGTGCAGGCACTGACACTGGAATGGGACGTCATGGTGGTGGTAGGAGGAAGTTGTGCGAAGCGAATTCAGGCTTTGGCGAGCAGAAAGCCAGGAGAGGTGCAATTTCGATATGTATATTTAGAAGGTGCCCACTGAGGAGGAAGACACGTGGAAGACACGTTAAGCGTGTGGAGTTCGTATCACCCACCGCACCAGCCTTCCATGTTGGAAGGGAAGTGGATGCTCTCCCGTGATGAATAGTCACCGGGAGAGATCCAGGAAAAGATGCCTGTGTCCCTGGGGAGGCAGTGAAACGGAATGTTGGATCAGAGGGACCCTCGAAGGTCGGGCCGATCATCTGTGATGCCTTTTCCTGTACCGTATATACCCGCAGCATTTGGAAGTTGTGCTGAATGAACTAGAGTAAAAGTAGTATGACTGAGCAAAACTCTGGGAGATCTAGGCACTCCCGGGGCCACCAGTGGAAATGAAGATAAAAACCTTTTGTTTTGAATTATTGTAGCCATCATTCCATACTTTTAAGTTTTCCTGTGTTCTCTTAAAAAAAATACTTTACTAGCTGTGCACTTCTAACCCACTGGGAGCAGATCACACACAAGCATTAAAGAGAGGGGAAAAGAAATTAGAGATCAGAAAATATTAAGGCACTGTGATGTGTTTTGGGGCTGCCAATATCAACCCAATAGTGCTTTAAATAGGCTTTTTAAAGAAGACAAGTAACTACAGTATGTAGAAGGATAAAAGTACTGCAATAGATGTACAGGGTATTATGAGAAAAAGTAGTAAGTTGGTCTCAAGTGAACTCTATTTTGTTGTTGAAATATGTAGAGAATTTTTTTCACCGAGTCTTTTTTTAAAAGTTGGTAAAGAGAAATGAACAAAGCAAATTTTGATTTTATGATCATTGAGATGTGCATTCCATTGCACAGGTCCCTGCCTTCAAAGAGTTTATATGGGGGATAAAGGGATGGGGAAGAATTTCTTCTTTTTCAGTAGGACTGACCCCATTTGGGGTTTTCTTAACAAACACACTGGAGTGGTTTGCTATTTACTTCTTCAGCTCATTTTACAGATGAGGAAATTTGAGGCAAATAGAGTTAAATGACTTGTCCAGGGTCACACTGTGTAATACAAGATTTGACATTAGACTTCAGGCCTGGCACTCCATCCACTGCGCCACCTAGCTATTGCCTAAGGTAAAGTCAGTACTATGTATTGACCTCTGTGGTTTGATGAATGAGTATTCATAGGATGAATCTTAGATGTAGATAAGAGGAGAAGGGAACTTAGAGTAGGTGTCCAATCCCTTCATTTTACAAATGAGGAAACAGGCTCAGAGAAATTAAATGATTGCCCAAAGCATTTTCAAAATTATTTCTAATGTCTCATTTTTGTTTATGGTTTAGCGCAGTGAACCACTACAACTTTTCAAATTTGTGTATTTTATATGGGCATGTTCCCAGAAAATTGAAAATTTGAAAATTCTTATGGTACTATGTTAAGATTGGAATATTTGTTTTGTTTTTATGGAATGGTATAACTTAGTATCCTAAAATTCCAAGTGGTATTCTAATTTGGAATAAAGGTCTGCAACTTGATGCCATCCCATCACCATTTTTAAGTATAAGAAAACCTATAGAATTCGTGACCTGAAATATACTACATTTGTATTTTATCAAATCAAGAAAAATACTGAATCTCAGATTGTGCAGTTTTCTTGGGGAAATCTCATATTTCAAATGATAGGAATTCTTCTAAACTTTTATGAATAAATTAATGAAAGAGTATTTATTTAGTGCTTCCTATGTGCGAAAAGCAATATGTAAGTACTAGACAGTCTTCTCTCAAGGAATTTACTTTCTGAAGGAGAAACAGCACCTGTATTAGATTTTGCTACAAGGCAGATAAAAAAGGCCTCATGGTCCTTAGGCTGCAGCTGTAAAGCAGAAGATAACGCATCTTCTTTAATTTTTTTTTCCACATTTATAAGAAATACTCATTTCTGATGTTGAACCATTTAACAGTACCAAAGACTTTGGTGGCAAGGACTTTTTGGGTGGGTTTTGATAGTTCTGGCTGCAATTGAAGTTTACAGGTAGCTGGGTTCTCCACAGTTTAGAGTCCATACTGATTGGAAACTGGGCTGGTGCAGTGGAGCGGATCTTGGTTTCAGAATCTTTAGCACTCTCCTTTAGGGTCTGAGAGAATGGTGTTCAAGGTGGTGACTTGATTTGCCTGGCACATACCAATTCTTCAGTGGGTTGTGTTTTTTTGTTTACTTTTTTGTTTTTTTCTTTTTGGAGGGGGGAGGGCTGGGCAATTGGGGTTAAGTGACTTGTCCAAAGTCACACAGCTAGTAAGTGTTAAGTGTCTGAGGCCCTATTTGAACTCAGGTCCTCCTGATTGCAGGGCAGGTAGGTGCTCTATTCACTGCACCACCTAGCCACCCGGTTCTTTAGTGTTTTTTGATGCTTCAGCTTAAGCTGATGATCCTGCTATGTGGATTGGTTGGAAGTTGATGGAGATAGCTGACCTCTTCTGTGGTTGCTACTCTGGCCCGATGACTTTTTGGCTGGGGCTGGAAGCAGTAATTTATTAATAGTTTTTATTTAATTTTGGCCATTTCTTCTCCTTCTGAATTCTTGTAAAGTCAAGTCAGCAAGCATTTTGTAAACTCTAAGGATGCAAAGAGAGGCAGAAAGACAGTCTGCTCTCAAGGAACTCAACATGCAAAACAGCATGCAAACACACGCACATATATACAGAATAAATTAACGATCATCAACTGAGAGAAGGGTCTTAGATTAAGGGGGATTGGGAAAGGCTTCTTAGGAAGTTGAGAGGATTTTAGTAGGGATTTGAAGGAAACCAGGACATAGAGATATGAGGAGGAAGAGAATTTCTGGGCTGGGGAACAGCTAGTGAAAAGTGCCTTATATGTGGTAAGCACTGAGCTAGAAAGACAAGAAGTGAAACAATCCTGCCTTCTAGGAGCTTTGTCTTCAATGGGGAAGACACTGCATTGTTATACAAAATAAATACCCAGAAAGAGATCTGAAAAGACCTCTTAATAAAGGTTAGAACTGAGCTTAGTAGGAAACTAGCAATTCAGAGAGGTAAAGGTATAGAGAGGGAATGCATTCTAGGCAAATGTGGGGCTCGGTAGAGGGGACCCAATGTTGCATGTGATAGGACAAGTAGGTCAATTTACCTGTAACAGTGCATGAAGAAGAATATATACTGTGGATAGGAGGTCCATTGAAGCCAGGTTATGAAATCCTTTAAATAAGAGACAAGAGTTTGTATTTCATCTTAGAAGTCAAATAGGAATTGTTAGTTTATTTCTCAAGGGAATTTAGACTAAGAACATCACTTTGGCAGGCATGTATATAGATGGTAGATTAGAGAAGGGTAAGGGGAAGTAGGAAGACCTACAAAACTGTTGTTTGGGGGAGGTAGTATCAGTGAGAGGAGTGGCTATGGTGTGAGTGGAGAGAATGGGGACAATGTGCGAGATGTTGTGAGGGTAGAACTGACAAGTTTTGGTAATTGATTCTGGGGTGGGGGAAGAATCTGTTGTCTAAGATCAGTCAATAGTGAATCTGGATGACTAGGTTGATGATAGTGCCCTTGGCAGAAATAGAGAAATGTGAAAAATGGGTGGGTTTAAGGGGAAAGATACTGAATTCTATTCTGATATGTTGAGTTTAAAGTTCCCATACCATCTGTATAGTTTAGCATTTGATTAAATAATGTATTGTCTTATATATTTGTGTGTAAATCTTTCCAGAAAGATAGCAAGTACCTAATGGGTATCCTACCACTGTGTACTGTCTCCCCTTACTCTCATCAATGCCTGCCCCAGTGTGCATGGAGAAATACATACATGCAAGTATGTAGATAACAGACAGTATGTCTTGTATATATGTATAATTTTTTTCCTTTACTCCAGACTTGTGATGTCTAATAAAATCAAGAAGCATTTATTAAGGACTAGTTACCCTGTGCTAAAATATTTGCATACAAATATAAGCTAGAAGAAAGACCACCTTTTCCCTCTAGGAGCTTATATTCTCATTAGAGAAGATATTATATAATAAAAGAGTCAAAAAGTATGAAGGACCTACTACTTAGGGGTAGAGAATTACTTGTCTGGGCCTGTCCTCAAAATGGAGGTTCTAGGAAGAATAAACCAGTGGAAGAAAGGGGCAGCAGGTTTGAGAAAGAAGGCAGCTAAAGTAGGCAGAGGCTGTGGAGTGAAGTGTAGCTGGTATGAGGTAGGAAAGATAGGCTCTTCCTCAAAATGGAGGTTCTGGGATGAACTCACCATTGGGAGAGGGCTGCAGAAGTAATTTGTATGAGGGACTCCAAGTGATAAAAGTTTCCTCTACTCTTATAGATGTGTATGCATCTATTCTGCAATTTGTAGTACTAGAAATTTGCTAGCATGCGATGAGAGATTATGTTTTGTCAGGGTCAAAAATACTTCATAAGTGGTACTTTAATCCTGATCTTGACTTCTGGGTCCTCTACCATGTCATGTTCACTTTCTGCTAGGAATATAAAAATTACTAAATAATTCTTGATTTAACTTTAGAGAGGTTTTTTGTTTTTGGTTTGATTTGATTTGGGTTTTTGCATACCAGAATCCAAATGCTTTCAGCTCTTTTGTAGATCAGTATTTTGAATTTCATATGAAAGCAGATAATAATAATGAACTTAAAATAAATTACATTCAACAAGCATTTTTTAGATATTAGTGTGCAAGAAATTATGCTAGGGTGCTTTGTCAAAGCCCTATAATCTGTGCATAGTGCCTTTGGTTGTATTTGGTAACTTCCTCATTTATTTAGAAGAGGACACTGTAATTGTTTCACTCGTCTTCTATGACTACAGGTTTGTTAAGTACATCTTCTAATGCCTCTTATCTAAACATTAGGACCGTACTTCTTGAGAGCAGTTGATGTCTTGAAAATGTGTTTTCCAGGAGAGAGAGCCTGGTTGTTGAAAAATCACTGGATTTGGGGTCAGACTGAGTCTATATCTTTCTTTTGACATCTGTATGACCATAGTAAGTCACTTAACCCTGCTTGAGCCATTTTTCTCACCTCTAGAGTGGGTGATACTCATATAATCTACGTTATAGGGTTCTTGGAAGGAGAGTACTTGGTAAACCTCAAAAGTGCTATGTAAATATGAGTATTATTTGGCATTTATCAACTTGTAGGAGGCCATGTGGCTTAGTGGATAGAGTTGCACTTTGAGATAGGAAGATCTGAATTACTATTCTGCCTCAGAGACTAACTAGTTCTATGGCATTGGACAAGTTATTTAACCTTTTTCAGCCTTCATTTCACAATTTATAAAATGGAGATAAGTAACTTAAAAGCTTGCTTACTTTAAGTACCTTACAGGCTTGTGTTTTGAGAATCAAATGGGATATGGTAAGTAGTGGTTGTTGTCCTTCCTTCTCAAGAAGACTAAAATGACATCACTGTGTTAGAGTCAAGTTATAGTACCTCCAACTGTGGCTGATCAAGACCAATAGGATCTTGGAATAGGGTGTGTGAACATTGAGGGTGAATTTTTTAAATTTGTCCATCTTGTGTTTCTTTTGAGCTACTTCAATTTTGCTTTTGGTCATGGAGCATAACTCTTTCTCTAACGAGGACATACAGTGCTGGGCAGTCTTGTGCCAGTGTCTCCCATGTCATGCAGTCAATTCCAAAGTTGACCATCATGTGAGCACTTGACTTGTGTGAGTTCTCCATAGAATAGTCTTTTAGGCAAGCATACATTTGGCATTCAAACAACATGGCCTGCCCATCAGAATTGTGCTCTCCATTAGAATTTGAATGCTTAGCAGTTTAGTTTGAGTAAATAAAGACCTTAGTGTCTGGAACCTTATCCTGCTCGGTGGTCTTCAGAATCTTCCTAAGACAATTCAGATGGAAGCATTCACTATCCTGGTATGTCACTGGTAGACTGTCCCGGTTTCACAGGCATAGAACGAGGACAAGCACCGAGGCTCTGTAGACCTTCAGTTTGGTCTTCTCTCCCATACTTTCCTTTGGAGCTTTCTAAATGCTGAACTAGCTCTGGGAATGCATGAGTCAACCTCATTATCAGTGTGTACATCCCTGGAAAGAATACTGCCAAGGTAATTATAGTTATCCACAAAACTCAGAACTTCTCCATTTGCTGGTTCCATATATGGATGTTGTGGTGCTGACTGGTGGAGCACCTGAGTTTTCTTGGTTTTAATTGTTAGACAGAAATTAGCATAATCAGCAGAGAATCTCCTATCCATACTTTATTGCTTCTCAGCTTCAGAAGTTGCATTGAGTGTACAAACATTGTGAGGATCAAATGGGATATGGTAAGTAAAGCAACTCACAAACCTTAAAAAAAGGATTATAAATGTGTATAATTTTTAGTATTGTGTGTTCTGCCAAAATTTGTGGAATAATCAAAAGTGATATTTAAGACTAAAATTTAAGTGGACCCAGCTTTCTAAATTGAATTGTTTCTATAGCAATCATTCTAAACTTTCCTGTGGAATTCTAGTTTTCCATTTAAGTTTCTTGAAAGGAAGGATGATCATAATTCATAATGAATGTGTTTCATCCATCACTTGGGCCTTCTTTCTAATCACCTGGGGTTTGGCATGTTCCTGTAGATTCTACAGCTTGAAAATCAGTGTTCTAAAACATGGAAAGAGTTGTACCAACTCATGCAGAATGAAATAAGCAAAACCAAAAAATTATATATACACCTGCCACAATGTAGATGAAAAGATAACCAAAGGGGGAGGAACAAAGCATTTATTAAATGCCCAGTATATGCTAGGCACTGTGCTAATTAAACACTTTACAAATAACTCATTTGATCCTCAAAACAACCCAGGGAAGTAAATGCTATATTATTTCCATTTTACATTTGAGGAAACTGAAACAGGCAGTGAATAGATTCCTTGCCTAGAGTCTAACTGGAAGTAGCTAAGGCTAGATTTGAACTCAGGTCTTCCTGACTCCAGTTTCAGCCATTCCTCTAACCAAGGAACCACCTAGCTGCTTGAGTGAAAATTAAAAGATTGCTAAAAGGAAACAGTATGAGTGATGGTCCTAGAGAATAGAAATTGAAACTTCCTCCTTTCAGCAGAAAGGCAGGGGACTTGGAGGGTCACAATATGTATACTATATACAATCAAAGTTGAGGTCAGTGTTTTTTCTTAGCTCTTTTTATTTTTTGTAGGATAGAGTTGGAAGTAATAGGAAGAATATTTCAGAAATAACCGAATAAAAAACAAGATACATCTATTAGTTTTTTGAAACTATATATTTGAGCAGAAATCAGCTATTTGAATCATTTGACTATAAGGTGATACTTTTTTTTTTAACTTCTTTTTTTTTTTTTTTTTTTGCCTTTTGGAGGGCAATTGGGATTAAGTAACTTGCTCAAGGTTACACAGCTAGTTTTTTTGTGTGTGGATGTTAAGTGTCTAAGGCCGGAACCAAACTTGGGCCTTCCTGACTCTGGGGCTGGTGCTTTACTCACTGTGCCACCTAGCCGCCCTGAAGGTGATACTTTTATTAACTTCTTTTTTATGTAAAAGGTAACTGAATTGCAGAGAAGTTGTGACTACAGTCCTTAGTGTTACAGCTAGTTATTATTCAAATGCAAGTCTCTTGAAGACCAGTCCTCTTTTCCATACTATACATTAGCCATGTGTCAGGTAATAATGTAAGAGCTGATGATCCAATTTGATTCCCAACTCATATGAGTTCAGTTCACTATTCCTTCCTTGCTACCTGAAAGAGATTATCCTCTCTCTATGCTCCAAAAGGACCAAACAAGCTAGTTTATTACTCTTCAAAGAAGTTTAGAGTTCCAATAAACTTCTCTGGACCTCAGTTTTCTTAATCTGTATATAACACGAAGGAATTTAATTTCTGCACACTGCAGATACTCATAACATTTTAAACCAGTGCCTTGTTCAGGACTACATTTTCCCCCATATTCCTTTTTTGGCCTTTCATAGCACTTTTCTCATGCCTCTTTTGAGATGTATCACATTCTTCCCTGTATCATAATTTTTTTTGTAAACCTGTCATCTACAAAATGGCAAGCTTTTTAAGGACAGGAGTTGTGTTTTAGAAGAAGTAAGGGGATGTAGTCTAGCACAGGGTCTCATATTACATGATCAATAAGCCAATGATTGACTGAATATTGTAATGTTGAATCCTAGAAATGTGCTGGCATTAAAGGTTGACATAAGTAATTATATAGTATTGTTATCTTAGAGCCAGTGTGTTCTTCTTTTAGCCTCCTGAAAAGTGGGAAAATGATTGTCCCTAGAAGTACAGGAATGTACACTGAGCCTCTTCTTCATGTCTAAGCCATAGCTCAAAGTAATACTTATATGTTATTAGAGGAAAAGGATGACAAATTGAGAAGCTAGAAGAGGACACCCAGGCCTCTTTTTAAAGGTGAGGAAACTGGTCCATACTGTTTCAAAGTCACACCTACAGGGTTTTCAACTCAGGCCCCCTGCCTGTGAATCCAGTACTCTTTCCACTGTGCCAGCTTGCCAGCCAACCTGGTAGACAGATGGTAGTGCTTATGTCATTTTTGTAGAAAGTAGGACTTCCTAAGTTCTGTATTTGATACATTTTGCCATGATTTGAAATAAAAGTTTTTCCACTTTGTGTTTTGCAATAAACTTCAGATGGACTAAAATACTCTCGAAGTGAAATGTTAAACCCTACTTAATGTTGTCTATTGCTAGATTCTTAGCATAAATGCTATGGCTTAGATTGCCCAAATATAATGGAATTTCATTTCAAGCACAGTTTATTTTGCACATTTGAATAAAACAAGTAGAATAAAAAACACTAGGTCTAGGTTATAAGACATAGTATTTATAAAACAATAACAGCACTGCTTATATTTATCCAACTCTCAACGAAGTTTCTTGCTCCCTGGTTTCAAGCTCATTGCTACTACTACCAGACACAAGAGGAATGAACTACTGCAACTGTCACCATGATTTGTTTCCTTTCTTTTGATTCCCATGAATGTGTTATAACCAGTTGGAATATCCTTGTGAAAAGTACATTGCTGTAGGCCTAGGGCAGCTGTGGATATTGGGGGAGGAGAGTATTGATGACTCAGGGAAGTCCAGTAGTGGTTGGTAGATGTAGAGTCTCTCCAGTGTGTATGACTTGAAGGTTTAATTAATGTTTGGAGTTGGGATAAGGGAAATTCAAGAAGAGTTTGCAGGTTGAAATTAGACTAATTGAAAAAGACTGATCAGTTTTAGCTTGGGAATACATATTCAGTGAAATGTTAGCTCCTTTTGTTTCCCCAGAAATTCGAGGAGTAGTTTTGGTCCCCAACAAGACAAACTTAAGGTTATGTTCCTGGATCCAAGAAATAATTAGAAGGGGAAAAAATTAATTCATCACTTAGCTAATTTGGCTAATCTACAAGTACTTATAGGGGTTCCAGACTGGTATTGTTAATCTAAGTGCTCGTGTGGATATTAAAGAATAGAAATACTCCCTTAACTTAGGGAAATGAGTATTGTGATCAACATTAATTAATTCATTGTTTAAAAATTAAGTAGAACTTCCCCCCCCCCAACTTCCTTTATCAGTATTAATTCTTATGTCAACACTCAAGGATCTGGGATTTCATATCACTTGAAATCCTTCTCAGCATTTGTAGCACCAAGCACAGTGACTATAAATATACTGACATAATTCTTGATCACAAAATATAACAGACTCTCCGTGTATAAGACAGAAGCAAAATATTTATTCAGACACAAGAAAGCTGAACCCATTATAGCAACAAAGAAGTTAGTACACCATAACACAGCATGGAGCCATACCATCTTTTAGCCTTCCCACAAACACAAGCCTAGCTGTCACCTTGGGTGTAATCTCTCCTCCCTCTAGCTCTTAACTGTTCTGACTCCCAGCTTCCTGTGCACTCTGCTCCACCCTTCAGCAAAGTATTCCCACCACAGGCTCCATTTGATTACATTCTGCCTATGAGAGGGCAGAGAAGATCTTCAGACTCCCATTACCATTAGCAGACAAGGTCATGAATTGACTTTCTTCATCATGTTGCCATCCTGGGGATGATCTTTAAACTGAGCTAAGTTGATCCTCCCTAATTAGACCATCTTGTCCAACCCTTGTATTGTCTAGTTGAAGGGCCTGACAGTGAGAGAGGTTAAATGACTAAGAGCCTTCTTAACTGAGCAGTATCTGCTGAAACTTAGATTTCTGGCATAATGCCCAGGAGTTCAAGAAACTTTAAATCATGTTTTTTTATGAGAGAAATCAACAAAAAGACACACAATCACAGAACAGGAAAAGACCCAATATGGGGAGTCTTGGAAGAGCCCTGCAGTTTAAACATTCCTAAACCAGAATCCTTTCTTTAGTAATAGCCACTAAAAGTGCTTTTAAATTTTGCATGGCTTTTTCTACATTATTTCATTTGATCGTCACAGGACCCCATAAAGTAGATGCTGTTGTTGTTATCACCGTTTTGTAGATGGGGATACTGAAGTTGAGAGAGGTTCCATCACATGCCAGGGTCATACAGCTAGTAAATGTCCAACATAGGATTTGAACCAGAATCTTCAGAACTCTTAATTCTTGCATGCTATCCACTGAGTCACCTCACTGCCCATCTGGAGAATGGCATGTAGGGAGGAAAGACTTGAGATGGGGAGATTGAATAGCAGGCTATTTCAGTAGTCCAGGAGAAAAGTTGTGAGAGACTGAATTGGGTGGGTGGGTTGGAGCTGTTGTGGAGATAGAAATGATAAGATTAGTCATCTTGCTGGATGTGTGGGACTGAGTTGAGAGTGAGACTCCAAGAATAATACTAAGGTTGTGGAACTGAGGTATTGGAAGGATGGGTGACTTTTTTTGGGAGGGGGGATATTAAGTTTTCTTTTGGATGCTTTTATTTTGAGATGCCTACAAGATATATATTTTAAAATGTCCAATAGTCAGTCAGTTGGTGATATGAGACCAGAGTCCTAGAAAGACTAGGGCAGAATACAGAGATCTAGGAGTCATCTACATGGAGATGAAAAACCCATGGGAGAGAACAGAAGGGAACCCAAGAGCCTTTGGGTACATGATGAGCATGGGACTTTATTTGGATGATGAGCTAGTCAAGTAAAATAGAAAGGTTAGACCAGGAGGAACATCCAGAAAAAGCAGTGTTAGAAAAACTCAGCAGAGAAGCCTTGGAGGAAAGTCAACTTTATTAGGCTCCTGAGGTCTAATAATTTAAGGGAGATTAAAGGCAATTAGGTGATTTGTACTTTTTTTTCCCCCCTTTTTGGAGGGCAGGGCAATTGGGGTTAAGGTGCTCTATTCACTATGCCACCTAGCTGCCCCTGATGACTTGTACTTTTAAAGAAACTTAATTATGTGGGCCTTATTTATGTGGGCCTTAAACTGCCGTTTTAGCTTGAAGCAGGGAAAGCTGTGTTGTAGATTTGTTATATTGGGCTAAAACTAGAAACTAAGGAAAAGAATTGAAATTGTCAAGTGTCCGGTTTAAGTATAACTCAGATTGTGTGAATTTTTAAAAAATGTTAATTATTTCATTACAATTGGTTTCCTTTTTAAATCCTTTGTATTTTTTATTTTATGTATTATTTAAGCTTCACTGGACTTCCAAAAAAGTCTGTAACACAAAAAAAGGATTAAGAACCCTTGGACTACATGATCTTCAAGGTTACTTCCAGGACTAACTCTTCCTTTTTTAGCCTTAAGTATGAATTTTTTAAAATTTCATTGCTTTTTTATATCACCCTTATTTCTGAATATCCCTTCACTCTTTCCTATCCAGAGAGTGATCCCCCGTGGGGAAAAAATTATTTAAAAGGCAATTAATTCAACAAAACCAATGAACATATCTCCAATGTAGGTGCAAGATGAATATATATATATATATTGTTTTTTTTTTTTTTTTCATGTTCTCAAAGGCTTTGCCATCAGAACACAAGGTCTGGAAAACTCTTTAGAGAGTCTTCAAGGATGAAGCTGGTGATATAGTCTGTATGCCTGTTGTCTGAGATCTATTTTAGCATATAGTTTGGAAAGGTACGTTACAGAGTTGGTCACAGACAGTGATGACTCTTGACCTCAATATCTCACACATTGTAAAGTAATTGAGTGCAGTCTCTGGCAGGTACCACCAATTTGAAAACACTTTTGGTACCAGTTCTCTTGACAAACTTCTAAAAGGAGCAGCCAAATGAAATTTTGAGGTTCCTGTGGCCAAAAGTTATTCCTAAAGTGGTCTGTCTGCTAAGATGTTGAGGGGTTGTCATTTGTATTCAGTGTTTGCTGCAGTAGTCATTCCCTAAAACAAAAGTCAGAGTGAAGTCCAGGAGGAAGGAAATACTGCACTGTCCTTGAGCTCTTCACAGCTCTTGTAGTTCTGCTACTAAACAACAGTTGCTCTCATCTATCAGTCCCCTGTCCCACTTCTCTCCCCCCAATCTCAGCTGAAAAGTCTACCTAGGTACTACTCATCAAAACAAAATGTTACAAAGAAATAGCCAGAAGTTGTAGACTGCAGTCTCTGGTGGAGGGGTGTATTCACTGACGTAATTAGAGATCCCTGAAGTCCTTGAATAATAAGTATTGAATTAAGTAATACATAAATTGACGTTTTTATGTTTAAGACAATCGCCATTGGTTTTGTTCTTAATTATTACCTATAGTATAGATAAATCCTGCATTAAAAAATCAGGTAAGTTCATAATTACCAGTGAGGTGGAGGTATGAGTATGAGATACATAGATATAACCCCGAGTGATAATATAAATAAAATTCATTGCTGTTAGTGACATTTTTTTTGTTTGCATATGCTCTCATTGACTACCAGTTCAATCTTATCAAATTGCATTTATGAATTTTTCAAAAGTCAGGGTATTGGAGAGTTTAGAGGGAATATATGTAGAGAAAATTAACATTCTGGGGTATTAGATGAATCTGGAAGATGTTTTTCTGAAATTCTCAAGCTATTTTAAAATTGAACTTACCTGACAGTCAATTAAAAGACAGCTTTTGAGGGGGAGAGGGAAGGCCAGCTCTGAACTACGTAAGAGAGAGTCTGCAGATTGGATTTTAAGAGCACCAGTTCTCATTTTCCCACCCATCTTTCCTTTTTTTTCCTTTTTGGAGGGGGTAAGGCAGGGCAGTTGGGGTTAAGTGACTTGCCCAAGGTCACATGGCTAGTAATATTACGTGTCTGAGGCCAGATTTGAACTCAGGTCCTCCTGACTCCAGGGCCAGTGCTCTATTCACCCATCCCCCACTACCCCCATCTTTCCTGATAGTTTTTACAACTGCAGGTGAAGTCCTGTCATCTGCAACTATTAAATATCTAGATTTTTACTGTGGGAATTTAAAAAAAATTACGAACTAGAAAACCATCCATAAAAATGACTTTCTATATATACAGAAGACCAGAAAATAAGAATTATATGTAAAAACACAAATCTCATATAATTTGTTCCTTTTAATGACATTAAATTTAATACTCCACTTGCTCTGCTTGTGGAGGGAAGGGAGTATGGTGTAGTGTAGTGTAGTGTAGTGGATAATAGAGCTAACCTTGAAGTCAGGAATACCTGGATTCAAATTTTGCCCCAGGCGGTTTTTTTAGTTCTGTGATATTGAGCAGGTCACTTAATAATGCCTTCCTTTCCTCATCTGTTAAATAAAGAGGTTGAACTTGATAGCCCAGGTCTTGTCTAGCTCTTTGTCCCCCTTCTTGACGTCGCTTTGGTCTCCTTTGTGTACTTTTTAAAACTTATCATTGGAGGCGCTTTCCTTTTTTTTTCCCTTTCATAGCTGTCAGTACCACCCAGTTATCTCCTTCCCCAAATAAAAACCTGCCTTATAACAAAAGTACAGTTAAGCAAAACAGATTTGTGTTCTTATGGTTATGTCTGGGAATGCATGTCCTATTCTGTATTTGCATCTTTCACTTTTCCAACAATGTGGGAAGAATGCTTCTTCATCAGTCTTCTGGAGTCATTATTGTTCTTTCATTTACCATAATTTGTTAAACCCTTTTCCATTTGAGGGGCACTCACTTTGGTTTCAGTTCTTTACTCCAACAAAAAATGCTTTGCTTCAGAAGCAGTTTTATATGTCCTGGTTCTTTCCCTCTCTTTGGTCTTTATCAGAGGTTCTTAACCTGGATTCCATGAGCTTGTTGTTGTTTTTCTTAAGTCCTTTAATAATTATTAAAAAAAATATTTCAGTATCATTGGTTTCCTTTATAACCTTTTGGATTTTATGAATTTGAAAATATTCAGAGAAGGAATCCATAGGTCTCACCAGACTGCAATGATATATATAATAAAGGTTAAGAACTCCTGATCTACATGTCTTGTCATAATTTTTCTGTTTTAGGAAATAGTCCTTTGGTAGTATTAACACTGAGCTATAAATTAATTTTGGTAGTATTATATTTAATATTAACATGGCCCATTTATTTCTGTAAAGACTATAGGAGTATATATTCATGTAGTTCTTTTTGTAGCTTAATAATTGATTTCCCAGATATATTTTGTAGAAACTTTGAATGAAATTTCTTCCTTTTGGGTTCTATTGGTAATGTACAAAAAAGCTTTTGATTTTTGTGGTATTTTGTATCCTGCTATTTTATTGAAATGAATTATTTCTATTTTGAATTGAATATCACATTTTCTAAGTAAACCATCATTTGCAAATTTGCACCATTCTTTTCCAGTGCTTATTGTCTTTTTTCTTACCTTTTTGCTATGTCTTGTACTTCTGTATCATAAAGGCAAGTGTTTACCCCCTTTCTCTCTACAGAATATGTTTGCTCTTGTTTTTCTATAGATACTGTTTTCTATGTTAAGGAAAGATCGATTTATTCTGTGTTTTCTACTTTTTTTAAACATAAAATGGGGTTATATTTTGTGAGGCTTTGTGCATTGTTACAATCATGATTTTTTCCCTTGTTTTTTTGTATGCATGTGATTATTATCTTACTTCATTGTACCAATCCTGTTTTTCTAGTAAAAATACTGTGTAGTGTGTAACTGTTTTGATGTAGCCTCTGTACTTTTAAGAGTTCACAGCCTTGTTGCTAACATTTTATTAAGCATTTTTACATTGATACTCATTATCATACCAACTGCCATTCACAGAAAGAACCAGACTAGCTGAAGCAGCAGAGCAGTCTGGGGAAGAAATTGGAGGTCTCACTGGCCAGGCAAGTCAGGCTACCACAACCAGTAGTTGGCTACTCTTTCCCTACATGTGGACAGTCTGGGACCGTGAGTCCCAGTAGCCTGGAGAATAGCACCGTTCCCCAGACTATCAGATCTGCACAGCCCCCTCAGCTATCATTGAGAGGAAAGGTCATTGTGAAGGAGCCCATCTTCATCACCACCAATAACAATTGCTGACCAACTACTAACGGGCAACATCCCTGAGACCATCAGTCCTGCTTCCAGCCCAGCCTTCGCAGCTACCTCTACCAATTCCCAGCCACAGAGCAGACTGAAGCATTGCGGCACTTTTTGAAGGAGAGAAAGGAGGCATCATGTGCCAGACAAATCAGATCAGCATTTCCCTTCAGACCATGGTGGAGTCAGCCCAGGATTTTGAACTCAAGAGCCTTGGGTATAGCAGTGCTTCTAGCCTATGCCATCAGTCATCACATCATTTGGAAAGCAGCCCCTGTGAGCTGCAGCCTGGCAACTACTTCTGCAGGTGCTAACAGCAGCAACTACTAAAGATCCAAAACAGAAAGTTCTTGCCACAAAGGCCCTTGGTATTATGAAATGGTTCAACATCAGAAACTGAAATGATACTAAATTTCTGCACCTCAGTGACCATGGAACCTTTCCGTCTATTTTGTAGCCAAAACTACATGTGTGTTGTCCACTCCATTAGAATTTTAGCTCCTTGAGAGTAGAACTGTTTGATTTTTGTCTTTGTATTCTAACCAGTTAGCACAATGTCTAACACATAGTACCTAGTAGATACTTTAATGCATTGTTTATGGCTTCTGCTAGCTGGCAGTAGCAGCAGCAGCAGCAAGTAGTGCAGTGGATAGAGTGCTGGACCTGGAGTGAGGAAGACTCATCTTGAATTCAGATCTAGCCTAAGACACTTACTAGCTATGTGGTTATCACTGGGTAAATCACTTAACTTTGTTTGCCTCACTTTCCTAATTTGTAAAATGAGCAGGAATGGAAGCAGCACACCACTTTAGTATCTGTGCCAGTGAAACCTCAAAAAGAGGTCACTAAGCATGGAACACCAGTGAAAGAGCTGTGGTAGTGATGGTGTTGTGGTGGTAGTAAAATAAGTATTTAGTGTCTAGGGTTTTTTTTTGTTTTTGTTTTTGTTTTTGTTTTTTTTTTTAGTTTTATTGATGTGCTTTTTTACATTACAGACGTTTACAGATTAGTCTCAGTCTTCCAAGAGAACACTTGAAACAATGTAAAATAAAACAATCAAGCAAAACTAATAATAGTGAACTCGTCTAATAATACATGCAACATTTCACATCTGTAGCACCTCTCCGGTTTTTTTATTCTTCCTAATCGTTTACCCCTCTGTTTTTAATTGTTTCTGATTAACAGAAATCTATTTTTCTCCTCTATGCCGTGAGAAAAAGTGAAAAAGAAATACAAATTCCTTATAGCAAATATGCAAGCAAAACCAATCCCCTCATTACCTGTTTACAAAATACATGCACGCCATGATCACACACATATATGCATGTGCACACACGAATCTCACTCTGCTTCCTAAATCTGTTGATCCTCTCAAATCTTGGACATTGTATTGAACGTTTTATGTACAACTTTTTTTTTTCAATTTTTCAAATGCTTTATTAACTTCTGATTTTACATCATTCATTTACGCCAGATTTTGAGTTACAAATTTTCTCCCCATTTTTCCCTTACCCACTGCAGTCCCACAGGATATCCCCTTCTCCAGTCTGCTTTCTCCCATATTTTCTCCTGTACCCCTTTCGACTTTTCCAGTAGGGCACCGTGGATCTCTATGCCCCAATGCCTGTATATCTTATTTCCCTGTTACATGTAAAATAGTATTAATAATAGTATATATATATATTTAAACATTTGGTTTTTAAAACTTTGAATTAAAGATTCATTCCCTTCCTCCCTTGTCGCCCACCCTTACTGGGAAGATAAGCAGTTCAGTATAGGTTGTACATGTGTAACTAATGCAAAACAATAACGTAGATATATTGTAAAAGACTGACTATATTTCCCTCCATATTTTCCTGACCATATTTTCCCCTGAAACATGATACTCAGTTTTGCTGGGTAGGTGATTCTTGGTTTTAATCCAAGCTCCTTTGCCCTCCGGAATATCATATTCCAAGCCCTTCTATCCCTCAGTGTAGAAGCTGCCAGATCCTGGGTTATCCTGATTGTGTTTCCACAATATTCAAATTGTTTCTTCCTTGCTGCTTGTAATATTCTCTCCTTAATCTGGGAATTCTGGAACCTGGTTATAATATTCCTAGGAGTTTTCTTTTTGGGATCTTTTTCAGGAGGTGATTGGTGGATTCTTTCAACCTCTATTTTGCCCTCTGGTTCTAAAACATCAGGGCAGTTTTCTTTGAGAACTTCCTGGACGATGATTTCTAGGTTCTTACTTTAATCATGGCTTTCAGGTAGTCCAATAATTTTTAAATTATCTCTCCTGGATCTATTTTCTAGGTCAGTAGTTTTTCCCATGAGATATTTCACATTGCCTTCTATTCTTTCATTTGTTTGGATCTGTTTAACAGCATCTTGATTTCTCATAAAGTCATTAGCTTCCATTTGCTCCAATCTAATTCTGAAGCAATGATTCTCCTCATTGAGCTTTTGAGATTCTTTTTCCATCTGGCAAATTCAGTTTTTTAAGGCATTCTTCTCCTCATTGCCTTTTTGAGCCTCTTTTGCAATTTGAGTTAGTCGGTTTTTTTAAGTGTTATTTCCTTAGCCAGGCTGACTCTCATTTCATAATTTTCTTGCATCATTCTCACTTCTCTTCCCAATTTTTCCTCCATTTCTCTTACCTGCTTCTTAAGGTCCTCTATGGCCTGTAAACCAGCTTGTATTTTCCTTTGAAGCTTTTGGTGCAGGAGTTCTGACTTCACTGTCTTCCTCCTGTGCCATGCTTTGCTCCTTTTTTCCAGGGGTAAAGCCTACGCACTCCCATTTATTGGGTCCCAAAGTCCAGACTGCACTGACCTCTCTGTCCTTTGTATCTATGTGTTGATAATTCTGGAAACTGCCATAGCTGCTGGTGATCTGGAGAACCTCTGGTGGGTGGCTGGTCAGGCCCGCCCTGGGGCTAAAGCCTGGGAGTGGGGCTGGGCTCAGCTTCCAGAGTGTTTAGCTGTGCAGGCCTGCCAGGCTGTCCTCAGCGGGAGTTAGCTTCTCTTGTCATCTGTTGTAAATAAAACTTGGCAGGCATTTGTTCCTATTAACATTTTGTTATAATACGTACTGCTTGCTGTATTTGATGCTTTAATGTAATTTTTCCTGACTGTTTTATAACTTTATAAGTATTTTTTCATCATATTTGCAGCCAAATGGACGAACTGTGCTTGAAGTGCCAGAGGAGGAAGTGATTACAGCTCCTCGAAGAGAAGCAGCAAAGCAGCAGCAGCAGCAGCAGCAGCAGCAGCAGCAGCAGCAGCAACAGCAAGAGCAGCAGCAGCTAGATGCAGAAAAGAAAAATGAAAAGGTTAGTTGGAGTTACAGAATTTTCTCCACTTAATAACTTTCATAAATTAATCTATAGGGTGTGGGAGGGGCATCCTGTTGTCCAGTGCAAAATGTGAGCATTCCAGGCAACAAAGTAACTGCATTTTAAAGTTTATGTAACCTTCCTTCTTAGTTTTGTCATTTTTTAAATTAGGGGTCTGGACTAGATAATCTCTAAGGTCCTTTAGAGCTTTAATTTTATGATATATGACTTGTATCAGGATTCTGTAATTAAGGCATAAGTAATCTACTCAAAGTTTACTTCTAGTAAACAACCTACTTCCCTTGTAATATTCTGAAATTAACTCTCAAAAGATTTGTAGCTGGAACAATTTGGTAAATAGTCAACTTTTGATTATTTATCTCCAGAAATGGGCAGTAATGCATCAAGCAGTTGTCACAGCTTAAATTTCTCATCATTGTTTCTTGGATTTTTCTACGATGTAAGGCAACAGCCAAAGTTCACTCCTGATATATGCTGTCCTGGTAAACCTAATTTTTTATATAGAGGCCACATCCTGCCCACACTGTCGCTTGTATTCTGGGCACACATCTGACATGACTTTTAATTAATTATACTTGCAACTACTTATGATTACATTGATCACCTTGCATCTTGATTTATGCTTTATTAGGGTGTTTTGATTCAGATGGAACAAAACCCCATTTTTTAGCTCAGCATCTTTGCCTCTACTTTTTAACAGTGTGACATTGGTATTATTGCTTTGGATTTAGTAATTGGCAAAAGTCTTGTATAATTACATGTATCTTTAAAATATAGATGATTGTGTTTTTATGCTTGATACTGTACTTATCACCTAATAAAGGAGGACAGGTCTATTAGGGTTAATATTTGAATAGTTTGGGGGGGATTTTTTCATAGAGTTATTAAAGAACTTTAAGGTATCTTAAGAGATCTTATCCAGCCCCTTCATTTTCACTGTAGGAGTCTTAAGAAGCGTACCATACAGTTGTTACTAGAGTCATTTGATACAAACCTTATATCGTACACTTCATAGAAAGAATTATCTAGACATGGGTGGGGGAACAAATTTGTTAAGTTTGTATTCAGCCAAAGGACTGTACTTGAAGACCTACAGGACCACATGGAGCCTCGAGGCCATAGGTTCCCCACCCCTGATCTAGAATCTGTCTGTATATGATAAAAGTGGTAGCTCTTGGGATATTAAATGGGATATATGGAATTGCTGTTTTTATTTTCATCTTTATGTAGATGAAAAAACCCAATGCTTGTCAATACTTAGCTGTCTGGTAGAATGCCAGTAACTCCATTTACTTGACTGATAAGTTTTTCTCATTTCTTAATCTATTAAAAATATTTATTGAGCACCTATTATGTATGAGGGACTTTGCTGGACATGAAAAGGGATTCCGAAGGTATAAGACATGACTCTCCCATATATCAGCTTTTCTACTACTGCAATACTTAAAGTATTTCATTCACTCTAAACAGATTGTTTTCATGCACTCTTCACAAATATTGGTGAATCGACTTGGCACAGTTGTACTGATGAAAAAATTACTTCAGTGCAAGTATAGATACTATGTTTCAGAAACTCGTATCTGGAATCAGGAAGACCTAAGTTCAAATATAGCCTCAGACACTTACTAGCTATGTGACTGTGGGCAAGTCATTTTTTTTAATAAGTTTTTATTTTTATTTTTATATCACCATAGTTGACCTAAGCATCCCACACCCTACCTCTCCCAGAGAGCCATCCCATATGACAAACTCTTTTTTTGAAAGGGAAGAAGAATCAGCACAACTGATCAATATGTTGAAAACATGTGTAACACCTGTGAACCCTCTCACAGAAATGTATTCTGGTATCTCTCTAAGACCAGCCTGATCTTTATAATTTTGTTACACTTAACTTTTTATTTTTGGTGTGTTCTTTCCATTTACATTGTTGTAGTTACTGAGCTTATTGTTTTCTTGGTTCTGTTTACTTCACTAAACATCAGTTCAATACATCTTTCTTGCTTCTGTATTCATCACACAAAACATTTCTTACAGACAGTCCCATTACATTCCTGTACCATGATTTGTTTATCCACTCCTCAGTTGACGTACCTACTTTTTTTCCTGTTCTTACCTATCACAAAAAAGTACCACTTTAAATATTTTGGAGTATGTAGGGACTTTCTTATCATTGGCTTCTGTGGAGTATAAGCCTAGTATTGGAATCTGAAGTTCAAAGGATTTGAATATTTTAGTCACTTTATTTGCATAATTTCAAAATGCTTTCCATAATGGTCGCACCATTTCAGAGCTGCATCTATAATGTAGATGTGCTGAACAGCCCTGCTCGTCCACTTTTAATGTCCACTTGTGATTCAGCTCTGACCTGTGGCTCCAAGAAGCTGTAGCATGCGCAGTGGCCACACCATGGTAAAACCATCTCAACAGATGAACTAAACCAAATTCAGGATAACTGAGACCTCAAACCTGTTAGTGAGTTCGGGGATGTCTGCCCCAAGCATTTGAAGACTTCCCCCAGAAGAATGGGTGGGTGAGAATATTTGTCCTTGTGGCCATGAAAGTGACAGAAACAGATGCTGTGGAGCGTTTAGGGCTTGTTCAGATTTGGAAAATTTCAAGTTTATCTGCTGTATGCCAGGCCATCACCGATCTTCTTGCCTTTTGTGCTGCCACTAAACTTCAACGATATTGGAAGTGATAGTAAGGCACTCACTATTTTGTGAGACTTTGCCTCACTTAAATCCAATTCATGCATGAGTCATCAGCCATCACATTGTGATGTCATTGGTCCTCTTTGAAAATGAAGGACAAACAGCATCATTAATGTTGCTAACATTACACAGCTTCTCTAACATTGATTCCTGGTTTGGGTTTTTTTGTTTTGTTTTGTTATTTTTGCCAGTGTGCAGGTTGTGAGGTGAAACCTCGGTGGTGTTTTGATTTCTAGGCAAGTCATTTAACCTCTTGTCTGCCTCAGTTTCCTCATCTTTAAAATATGGTTAACAGTAGGGTTGCTGTGAGGATAAAATGCTGTTAATATTTATAAAATACTTTACAAACTTTAAAATGCTGATGCTTTTACATGTTATATAATGCTATTATAATTATTCTTGGTCAAAGACATAGAGGCAGGAAATCTCTGTTTGGGGCAGATTTACTCCAAATTTAGCTGGAGTGTAGAAGGTTTGGAAAAGATACAAGATAAAGCTAGAAAAATAGGTTAAAAGTGTAGAAGGCCTTGAATGTCTGTCTAAGCAGGGAAGTGACATGATAAATGCTGCATATGAGGGGGGAAAATCAGTAGTAAAATTTAGGATTATTTGAAGGGAAAGATGTTGGACCTTGGACAAGATGTAAAGCGGTTATTTTGACTTAAACTATTAATTAGTGATTGCTCCTTAGATTCTGCCTTTATAATTTTTTTAAATTCATTTTTAAACTTAAATACAAAATGAAAAAAAGAACATTTCCACATACACAGCAAAACATAAAGAAAGGATTCAATATAAAACCATAAATTTCTACATTAGACTGACCTTTTTTAACTATGTAATAAATACTATAGTTTTCAAAGCTACCCATCTTTTCTGTCCTTCCTTTTCTCCCTCCTAACTAAGGCTACAATTAAGCACAAAGATACATAGATACATAGATATACATATATGTAAAGTCATACTGTACATACTTCTAATTATGAGTTGTTTCTCTAGAAGTGGGATAGCATCTTCCTTCATAAGTCCAAGTCTTTCCATGTTTTTCTAAAGTCACCTGGCTCATCATTTCTTAAAGCTCAATAGTATTCTATCACAATCATATACAACAGCTTGTTTAGCCATTCCTCAATTGAAGGGCCTCTATCATTTAATGTACTAGGTGTAAGATGATATGTCAAAGTTGTATTAATTTGCATTTCTCTCATCAGTAATGACTTACTTAGAAGGCATTTTTTCATATGACTATAGTTTTGATTTCTTCAACAAACTATCTGTTCATATTCTTTGACCATTTATTGATGAAAGACTTAAATTCATATAAATTTGAGGTCTGGTACAGCTGAAACTCCTTCCTTTATATTTTTTCTTTGAAATTCTTGACCCCTTTGTTTTTGTAAATGAATGTTTTTGTTCTGATTCATTAAAATACATTTTTTTTTAGTAATTTAATTGGAATGGCATTGAATAAATAGATTAGCTAGGTAAATTTGTAATTTTATTATTATTGACTTTACCTATCCATGAACAGTGTTTCTCCAGTTGTTTGAGTCTGACTATTATCAGTATAGATAGTGTTCTCTAATTATGTTCATGTTGTTTTTGGATCTCTTTTGGCAAGTGTACTCTCAAGTGTTTTACACATTCTACAATTATTTTAAATAGAATATCTCTTGCTTTCTCTTGCAGGGTTTTGTTGGTGACAGATAAAAATTCTGATGAATTTATTTTTCATTATACTACTTTGCTAAAGTTATTAATTGTTTCAACTAGTTTTTTAGTTGAATCTTTAGGATTTTCCAAATATATATCATCATATCCTTTGCAAAAGGAGATAGTTTATTACCTCATTTCCCATTCTGATTCCGTCGATTTCTTTTTCTTTTCTTAATTACTATTACTAGCATTTCTGAAACAATATTGGTGATGTGCAGTATGGTTTCCCTGTTTATCTCTTTTAATTAAATCTCTTTTAGCTTTAACTTTGAGATTGTGTTTGCTACCTCTCCTTTTTATTAATTTATTTTTCTTTTTAAAAATTTTTTTAAATTTTTAACATTCATTTCCACAAGATTTTGAGTCACAAGTTTTCTCTCCATCTTTCCCCTACCCCAAAATAGCAAACCTACTGAATACCCCTTCCCCCAATCTGCTGTCTCTTCTATCCTCCCCCATTCCCCCTCTAACTTTCTTGTAGGGCAAGATGGATTTCCCCAGTGCCTGTATATCTTATTTCCCAGTTGCATGTAAAAACTATTTTTTTTAAACATTTGTTTTTAAAACTTTGATTTCCAAATTCTTTCCCTTTCCTTCTCACCTACTCCCACTTGGAAATATAAGCAATACAGTATATGTTGTACATGTGTAGTTATGCAAAATATTTCCATAGTAGTTATATTGTGAAAAACTAACTGTATTTCCCTCCATCCTATCTCACCCCCCACTTACTCTACTTTGACCCTGTCACTTTTCAAACATATGTACTTCTAACTACCCTCTCCCCAAATCTGCCCTCCCTTCTGTCATTCCCCTCTTTTATCCCCTTCCCCCCTGCTTTCTTGTAGGGTAAGATACCCAAATGATTGTGTATGTTATTTCTTCCTTAAGCCAAATTCAATGAGAGTAAGGTTGACCCATTCCCTTTCACCTTCCTGCTCTTCCCCTCCATTGTAACAGTTTTCTGTTGCCTCTTTTATATATAAGATAATTTACCCTATTTCTCCTCTCATTATATTCCTGTTTCATCTCTTAATTTTATTTTTTAGATATCATCTCTTCCTATTCAACTGATTCTGTGCCCTCTTGTCTATGTATACATGTACACACATACACCCTCCTATAAATATGTATGCATATATATACACATATTCCCTTCACCTGTCCTCATACTGAGAAAAGTCTCATGAGTTACAAATATCGTTTTCCCATGTAGAATGTAAATAGTTCAACCTTAATAAGTTCCTTATGATTTCTTTTTCTTATTTACCTTCTCATGTTTCTCTTCCTTCTTGTATTTGGAAGTCACATTTTCTGTTCAGCTCTGATTTTTTCATCAAGAATGTTTGAAAGTCCTCTATTTCATTGAATATTTTCCCCTGAAGCAGTATACTCAATTTTTCTGGGTAGGTGATTCTTGGTTTTAAATCCTAGCTCCTTTGACCTCCAGAATATCATATTCCAAGCCCTTTGATCCTTTAAAGTAGAAGCTGCTAGATCTTGTGTTACCCTGATTGTGTTTGCACAGTACTCAAGTTGTTTCTTCCTGACTGCTTGTAATATTTTCTCATTGACCTGGGAACTCTGGAATTTGGCTATGATATTCCTAGGAGTTTTCTTTTTGGGATCTTTTTCAAGAGGCAATTGGTGAATTCTTTCAGTTTCTATTTTGCCCACTGGTTCTAGAATATTGGGGCAATTTTCCTTGAGAATTTCTTGAAGGGTGATTTCTAGGTTCTTTTTTTTGATCGTGGTTTTCAGGTAGTCCAGTAATTTTTAAATGATCCCTCCTGGATCTGTTTTCCAGTGAGATATTTCACATTGCCTTCTATTTTTTTCATTTGTTTAGATCTGTTTTATAGTATCTTGATTTCTCTAAAGTCATTAGCTTTCATTTACTCCAATCTAATTTTGAAGAAATTTTTCTCTTTAGTGAGTTTTTGAAATTTCTTTTCTATCTGGCAAATTTGACTTTTTAAGGAATTCTTCTCATTGGCTTTTTGGGCCTCTTTTACCATTTGAGTTAGTCTATTTTTTAAGGTGTTATTTTCTTCAGTATTTTGGGGGGTATCCTTTAGTCTGTTGACTTGTTTTTCATGGTTTTCTTGCATCATTCTCATTTCTCTTCCCAATTTTTCCTCTACTTTTCTTACTTGATTTTCAAAATCCTTCTTGAGCTCCTGTATGGCCTGTGACCAGTTCATATTTTTCTTGGAAGCTTTTGATGTAGGAGTTTTGACTTTGTTGTCTTTGTTCTGGTTCCATGTTTTGATCCTTTTTGTCCCCCAAAAAAGGATTCTGTGGTCTGATTGTGCTTGCTCATCTTGCCAGCCAATTACTTGACTTTTGAGCTCTTTGCCACAGTAGAACTCTGCATCCAGAGTGGAGAGAGAGCTGTGTTCCAAATCACTGGGGTTTTTGTAGATGTTGTCAGAGCTATGAGGAGGGCGCCTTCAGTGGGAGATTTGTTTCTCTGTGTCACTTTGTGGGTTCTATAGCTCTCAAATTTGTTTGGAGTCATATTTTACAGTTATTGGAGGTGGTTGGAGGGAAGCTCAGCCAAGTTCCTGCTTCTACTCCACCCTCTTGGCTCTACCCCCTTTTTTTTTTTTTTTTTTTACATCAGCTGAAGCATAATAAATTCTACTCCCGCCCTTTATGTTAGCACTGTGTGTATATTTCAGTTTTAATTGTGAGTTCATCCCATTCACAAAGTTTTGACTACTATTGTATTTTCCTTCACCCTATTTTTTTCTTAGTATTTATCCTTCTGGCTCTATTTTTACCCTGTCCCTCCTACTTCTAACCACTATCTTGACTTCTTATTAATCTATCTTCCCCTCTAAGAGTTCCTCCCTTATCCTTTCTCTCCACCATCCTAATTCTTAGTCTACACACTTTTATAAAAGTCCCTCCCTTGTTCTGTCCTTTCACCCTGTATAACTTTCTAGGTGTTTGTATCATTAGTCTTTAATCCAGTTCTAATGAGAGTAAGGTTCTAGCACTACCAGCCCTTCACCCCCACTTGCTTCTCCTACATAAGTTCTTTTCACCCCTCCTTTGTAGGAGACAATTGCTCCTTTTTTGCCTCTTCCTACGCAGTTTCATTTTATTTTATTTTTTTGGAGGGGGGAAGACAGGGCAGTTGGTTAAGTGACTTGCCCAAGGTCACACAGCTAGTATGTGTCAGGTGTCTGAGGCCGGAATTGAACTCAAGTCATCCTGACTCCAGGGCTGTTGCTCTATTCACTGCACCACCTAGCTGCCCCCCAGTTTCATTTTTTAGAATCAACCTGTCTTACTCAGCTCAGCCCAAGCCTTTCTTTCAGTCTACCTAAGTAATGATGACAGTCTTAAGAGTGCTGACAATATTTTTACATGTAAGAAGTAAGCAATTTGACCTTAAGTCTTTTATAATTGGTTTTTAATGTTACCTTATGTTTCTCTTGAATCTTTATGTCGAATTTTCCATTAAGTTCTTTTTGTCGCAAATACCTAAGTCTTTCAGTTCATTGAATGTTCACTTTCTTTTCATTCAGGATTATATTTAACTTTACTGGGCAGGTTATTTTTGCTCATAAATCTAGCTCTTTTGCTCTTCTAAATATTATGTTCCAAAACATATGGTCTTTTAACATCGATGCTGCCAAGTCTTGTGTGATCCTGATTGTAGCTCCAGGTTTTTAATTACTTTTTCCTTTTTGTTCATATTTCCTCCTTAACCTGGGAGCTTTGAAACTTGGCTGTGATGTTCCTGTAGGTTTTCATCCTGAGGTCTCTTTAAAGTGGTGGTGGGTAGGTTTTTCCTATTTCTACTTTACCCTCTTGTTCTAAAATTTCAGGGCAATTTTCCTTAGTAATTCCTTGTAATATATAATATGTAATATATCAAGACTATTTTTTTGGTCATAACTTTCAGATAGACCAGCAATTCTTAAATTGACTCTCCTCAATCTGTTCCCCAGATCAGTTGTTTTTCTAATAAAATGTTTCACATTCGCTTCTACTTTTTCATTCTTTTTGTTTTATTATTTCTTGATGTCTTATAACATCATTAGCTTCCCCTTGCTCAATTGTAATTTTCAAGGAGTTATTTTCTTCCTTTGGGTTTTTGGATCTCTTTTTCTAGTTAACAGACTTCTCATGATTTTCCTGATTTTTCTTGGATTGCTTTTTTAAGTTCTTTCAAGAACTCTTTCGACTTGTGACCATTTGACATTTCTCTTTGAGTTAGGCATGAGTTTTTAAACTTCACTGTATTCCTTTGAATGGGAACCCAGATCTTCAGGTCCTTTCTCTTTTGCTTACTTATTTTTATTTTGTTTCATTTTATTTTATCAGCTTATTGTAATAGGCTGTCGTCCCAGAGTGTGGGGAATGATGTCCCAGGACTCAGGTCCTTCTTACTGTTATTTTCTAAGCTTTTTCTGGGGGCTCAGCCTTAGGCATTCCTCTCTACCCTGAAACTGTAGCTTGGGTTATCAACTGCTGTCTGGTGCTCTTGCTTGGTTTACCCTCTGCCCTGGAACTGAAACTAGGCATATAGCCAATAGGTTTCCAAACCCTCTGCGTGTGCCTGGACAGGGGAGGTCCTTCAGTCTTCTCAGTTCTTCTGTCAAGGACACCCCCCCATCCTTGCCCCACACACACTGCCCCTGAGTTGAAGTGAAAGTTCCTGAGGCTGATCTGCCTCTCCCACCTAGCTGCCCCCAGGGCTTGTCTGTCCTTTAAGGGGAGTCTGCCTGGAGATACTTACTCTTTACTGGGGCACAACCAGCATCTCAGAAGTAGCATCTTTCCTGAAGTCTTCTCAAATTGTCTTAAGAGATAACTGCTCTACCCCAACTTTTTTTTAATTCAATTTTTAATTTATTAATTTGTTTGTTTCCTTTTAGTTTACAGGATTCAATTCCACAATTCTTTGAATTTCACATTTTGTCCCCCTCCTTCCCTTCCCCCCCCCCCATGGCGTCTTATAATCAAGTATAGGATCTGTAAATACTTTCACATTGTACAATGGTCAGGTTATAAGGATGGATTGTACCAGCTGGAATGAAAAATGGTAAAGAGGACATAAAATCAAATAAGAGAACGCAAAAGATCAGGTATTTTGCTTCCACCTGGATATAAATTTAGTTCTTTCTCTGGATGCACGTTTTTCTCTCCATCATGCGTCTTTTGGGATTGACTTATATCCCTGCATTGTTGAGAAGAGTCCAGTCTATCAAAGTTGGTCATCACACATACGTTGTGTCTGTAATTGTGTACAAATTCCTCCTGGTTCTACTCTTCTCATTCAGCATCAGTTCTTTTAAGCCTCTCCAGGTAAATATGAAGACCGCCTGCTCCCCATTTCTTATAGCGCAATAATATTCCATAACATGCATATACCACAACTTGTTCAGCCATTCCCCAATTGATGGACACCCCCTTAATTTCCAATTCTTTTCCACAACAAAAAGAGCTGCTATAAACATTTTTGTACATATGGGTCTTTCTCCCATTTCTATGATCTCTTTGGGATATAACCCTAGGAGTGGTATTGCTGGATCAAAGGGTATGAAAGTATTTATAGCCCTTTGGGCATAGTTCCAGATTGCTCTCCAGAAAGGCTGGATCAGTTCACAACTCCACCAACAATGCATTAGTGTTCCAGTTTGCCCACATCCTCTCCAGCATTTGTCATTTTCCTGTTTTGTCATCTTAGCCAATCTGAGTGGTGTGATGTGGAACCTCAGAGTTGTTTTGATTTGCATTTCTCTAATCAATAGTGAATTAGAGCATTTCTTCATGTGCTTATAGATAGCTTTAATTTCTTTCTCTGAAAACTGCCTGTTCATATCCTTTGACCATTTATCAATTGGGGAATGACTTGTATTCTTATAAATTTGATTCAGTTCTCTGTATATTTTAGAGATGAGTCCTTTGTCAGAGACATAGGTTGTAAAGATTCTCTCCCAATTTCCCACCTCCCTCCTAATCTTGGTTACATTGGCTTTATTTGTACAGAAACTTTTCAATTTCATGTAGTCAAAATTATCCATTTTACATTTCATAATGTTCTCTAATTCCTGTTTCGTCATAAAATCATTCCCTCTCCACAAGTCTGATAGGTAAACTAGTCCTTGTTTTAGCAGACTGCTTACAGTATCAACCTTTATACCTAGATCATGAACCCATTTAGACTTGATTTTGGTATATGGTGTTAGATAATGGTCTGTGTCCAGTTTCTGCCATACTATATTCTAGTTTTCCCAGCAGTTTTTGTCAAATAGTGAGTTCTTATCCCAAAAACCAGGGTCTGGGGGTTTATCAAACAATACATTACTGTAGTCGTTGACTTCTGAATCTTGTGTGCCTAATCTATTCCATTGATCCACTCCTCTATTCCTAAGCCAGTACCAAGTAGTTTTGATGACTGCTGCTTTATAGTACAGATTGAAATCTGGTAAAGCTAGTCCACCTTCCCTAGCATTTTTTTTCATTAATTCCCTTGATATTCTGGACCGTTTATTCTTCCAGATGAATTTTGTTACTATTTTTTCTAACTCTATAAAGTCCCAACTTTTATTTAATTCTGCCACTGTTCACTTTGAGGCTGTGTTCTGTATTTTTAGTCAAGGAAATTTGGAGAGCCTGGAATTTTCTGACCTACCCTGCCATCTTCTCATTTTTCCTGTCTTCCCATTTTTACCCAAAGCAGAGGATGAGAGATCACCTTTTTTGCTGAATTCTAAGATACTTATTTACAGCATTCCCCTAGCATAGTATAGTACCCTGACCCCCCCCCCAAAAAAAAAAAAAAGAAATGCATTTAGTCTAATATAGCTTACCCTTGGTGAATCCTCGCTGAATTCTAGTCATCACAGTTTCTCTTTCTAATTACTCACTAACCTTTCTTTTAGTGAATTGTTCTATATTTTGCTGCAAAAGTAAGAAACCTAATAGCCCTTGTTTTTGTAGACTTTTATTCTCCTTTTTTGGTCATTTAGACATCAGCCCTTTTTTGCTTCTACAGAACCTCTCTTATTCTCCACGTTTTTTGATTGAAACTACCCTAGGATTTAGTTCTCATTTGACCAAGTGATTTGAATTCATTGAAGGCAACTAGGTGCTCTCTAACAGTCTCAGTTATCTTTAGGACTTCTGGCTAGGATGGTTGCCTGAATGGAGACAGACCAGTTAGCTATGACAGGCTTGTTCCAGCAAGAACCCAAAATTCATACTAGACCAAAAGAGGAAAGGTACAGTAAGTGACTTCTTCCTTTTCAGAGCTGCATAAAAAGTCAGAAACCAGCAGGGAATAGGAAAGGAAGCTACTGATAAAACCAATACTGGAAAGATAAACAAGCCTGTAGCCTATACAGGTCATTCTGTGTCCTGAGGTAACAAGATTGGAGGTCTTCCTAGAGTAAACCCCAGGTTCCTTGGGCTACCTAAGGAGTTATAGTTACCAATGCTGTGCTGCAGCAATTAAATTAGGGCAGCCTATGTACTTAAAGACTCAAGGTTCTTACCATTCTGTCTTGAAATGCCACAGAGCGGAAATGTCAAATCCGTGGCCCAAACCAGATTAAAATGCAATTGAGAAACATTTAACAAAATAAATGAAAATAAAATGAAACGGATAATATTGCATTTTAAAACAGTCAATATGCAACCTGTGGGGTTCTTTGTGTACAGATTAGTATCTTCAATTTCTATTAGAGTTTGATACCACTACTAGAAAGGACCTTGAAGATCCAGTGATCTGAACATCAAAGATTCAGGGGAACCTGGACCTTTAGGAATGAAAGTCAGCAAAGGAATCTAGGTTGAGACCAGGTAGGACCAACATCACAGCAGTGGTGGAACCTGGCTCTGGCACAAATCCCAATTCAGGAACTAAAGCTGGAGGGGTGAGTAAATCAAGGAAAACACCAGCCAGTATAAAAAGTTATCTATCTAGAGATTACCCTCAAGAGAAGAGTAACTCCAGAACAAGTGTAATTAGAGGCTTAGAGGGAAAAAATGGATTTTCCACAAGTACTTCATAATGCCCTACAAGTAATCATGGCAAGAGATCTTTTTTTAAATGAAATTTTAAAACTCTGAATAGAAAGAATAAACAGCTTAGAAGAGAGGTGGTAAACCCCTTAAAACTAGAATAGAGCAAACAAGTAAATGGTTCTGAGACCATAAGAAATAGTAGAACAAAAATTGAAAGATTAAAAAAAGAAAAGAAAATGTAAGATACCTGACATCAAAAATAACTTTTAAAAATGACTGATTTCTTGAAAAAGCATTACATTTCAAGAAATCAAAAATAAACACTGCCCATATCTATTAGAAATCAAAATGATGTTAGAAAGAATTGACTATTCCCCTCAGAAAAGTTCCAAAAAGAGAATGCTTTTTGTTTTATTCTTCTTAATACAAGGATCATTCTCTTTGGAATATGAAACAGAAGCAAAGCCCTAGTATAGCCTAAAGAAAAAACCAACATCTTATTCTTTTTTGTTTGTTTGTTTGTTTTTGAGCAATTGGGGTTAAGTAACTTGCTCAAGGTTACACGGCCAGTTATTATTTCTGGGTGTGGTGCTGAGTATCTGAGCCCGGATTTGATCCAGGTCATCCCGACACTGGAGCTGTTGCTCTTACTCGCTGAGCCACCTGGCCGCCCCTAAGCAATTGGGGTTAAGTAATTTGCTCAAGGTTACACGGCCAGGTGTTTCTGGGTGGGTGCTAAGTGTCTGAGCCCAGACTCAACACTGGAGCCGGTGCTCTTACTCGCTGTGCTACCTGGCCGCCCCCCAACATCTTTTTCAGTTGTCCTTTTTTTTGCCAGCTTCAGCTTATTCTGGACTTTCATATTCCTGACACTTTTTTCTTACAATTTTATCTTATTTTTACTAACATGTTTTATCTACATATCACATTCATTATTGAATATATCTTCTTAGCAAGCCATCCCTTGTAACAAAGATTAAATAATAAGAGCAATGATACCAATTATATAATGCTTTTAAAGTTTGCCGGTCATTTTATACATTTTTCTGTACAATAATCTTGTGAAAATAGGTGCTATTATTATTCCCATCTTATAGATCAGGCCTGCACAATTTGCAGCCACTTGCAGCATGCCAAAGGATTTCCTGTACATACAAAGGATGTTTTTTCCTCTACAATTTTTGTAGGCCACCCAAAATCTTTGGCAAGCTCTGAGCGGGCCATAAATTGTGCAGGCCTGTAGATGAAGAAATTGAGACAGATAATTTGACTTGCCCAGTGTCATACAGCAGGTAAGTGACTTGAGACAGGATTCACATTCAGTTTGTCTTGCTTTTAGGTACACTGCCCTATCCATTACATTACTAGCTGTCTCACATTAAAAAATAAAGAGAGGAAGAAAAGCAGTCCAGCAAAAACTCAACCACCTAACCAAGCATGTCTGACTATATGAGTAAAGATTGTTTCATTCTTTGTATTTGTGTCCCCAGTGGCTTGCACAGCCCCCTGGTACATAGTAGGTGCTTAACAAACGGTTATTGATTGATTGATTGGTATATACAATATTCCACATCTGTAGTCCCCTAACTTCTGCAGTTAAGTGGGGGGAAGGTGCATTCCTTTGGCACTTCTCTGTGACCAAGCTGGTCATTTTAATTACATAGAATTCACTTTAGTTTTATTGATTTTTCTTTTTATATATACTGAGTATATATCATTTCCTTACTCTGCTGACTCACTGTACATCAGTTCATATACATACATGTACCATTGCTCCTCTGAGTTCTTCGTGTTTATTATTTCTTAGAGGTTGGTTAATGTTATATTACGTTCCTGTATCACAATTTGTTTAGCTGTTCCTCAATCAGTGAACACTCAGTTTCCAATTCTTTGTTTTTACAAATCTGAGTGTTTTGGTAAATATGGCCACAAATGATTTAGTATATATGGAATCTTTCTGTCTTAGACATTCTTTGGTAATATAACAAGCAGTGGGATCTAAAGAGTAGGGACTTTTTATTCACTTTTTTTAAAGCATAATTTGACATTGAATTCACAGCACCATGAATAGTGCGTTATTAATAAGGGCTCATCTTTTCTCACTTCCCCAATCAAACATTGACTATTCCATACATCTTTTGTCAGTCTTTGCCAATTTTTTGGATATGAGGTAAAACCTGAGAGTTGTTTGACTTTGATTTTCACATCTTATTACCAATGACTTTGAGTAGTCTTTTTCATGTCATTATGAGTTTGCATTTATTTGAGAACTGTTCATATCCTTTAACCACTTATCCATGGGCAAATGGTCTTTGTCTTATATTAGTTTCTCTTATATCTTGGATATCAGACCTTTATCATGGATATTTGATATAATTTTTTTTCCTAGTCAGCCATGCTTTATTTGTGGTGCACTGATGTACAGAAGCCTTTCAATTTCATATATATGTACACGTGTTTGAAATTTTTTGTGATTGCTTCTATTCCTTGTTTGGTTAAAAACTTTCCCTGTAGCCATAGTTGTGAACAGTACCTCATCTGGTTCTCTTTTATTTTGTATGTGTGCATGTATACATGTGTGTGCATTTTAAATAGTGAGACAAACATTCAGATTGTATATCCATTTTGACCTTATTGTGGTATGTAATAATCAAATGTTGGGTCAAACCTCATTTCATCCAGACAACTTCCTAGTTTTCTCATCATCCTTGTCAAATAGTTCTCTCTCAGGTAATTTATATCCCCAGTTTTTTGGGACATTTAGTTGTCTCTTGTTCTTTCTTACCTAGTCCATTCTGATAAGCTACTTTATTTTTAAGCAGTGATAAAAAATTTTTTCAGTGTGTCCCAAAAAGGCTCAGTGCATTTTCCAGCTATAATAACTAACAAGCTATATTTGAGTTTTGGAAGTGCTGTTCCCCTTTTTGTTTCTACCTTTTCCCCCCTCCATTAAATTCTTATAAGCTTTCCTTTTCCTTGAGATGCTGGACTTTTTTATTTTTCCGAATGAGTTTTATTATTTATTATGTAGGTATATAAAGAAAGTATCCACTTGGTGCAGTGTTTTCTAATTTTATTTATGTAAGTATTGAGGGCGTTTTAGAAGTTGTATTTTGTTCTTTTAAATTGAATTTAGTCTTTATTATTTGCTCCTGGATTTTGTTATTGATGTATAGAAATGTTGATTTTATGGATTTATATTGTATCTGCTACTTTACTGAAGCTCTTCATTGTTTCCATTAGTTCCTTTTGTTCAGTTTTCTTTCCTATCCATCATGTCACCAGCAGCTAGAGATAATTTTGTCTCCCCTTTACCTGTGTTTATGCATTTGATTTTTTTATTTTGTCTTTTGTGAGATTTCATTACAAAATTGTATTTCATGTATGGTATATAAGATAGTATTTTTTGAAGAACTTCACCAGATGAAAAAAAGCAGTAGTCAAGAGAAGAGTCAAGCCAATGATTTGCTCGTGGTCATGCTCCATTGTGACATCTCCCCTTGGCCTAAGAATGGTTTTTTATGTTAATAGTTTTTTTATTGATGTTTTTTTTTTATTATTATTTATTTAGTTATTTATTATTGATGTCAGCAATAAGCAATATTTAGGCAGTTGTATATCAGGAAGGCAAACTATGAAAAGGGAGAACTCCCTGAACTTGGCTGGAGAGAGGGTTGGATGGGAAGGACAGGAGTAGAAGTGATTATTCTTTTTTTTTTTTTTTTTAAAGCAATCGGGGTTAAGTAACTTGCTCAAGGTTACACAGCCAGGTGTTTCTGGGTGGGTGCTAAGTGTCTGAGCCTGGATTCGATCCCCAGGTCATCCCAACACTGGAGCTGGTGCTCTTACTCGCTGTGCTACCTGGCCGCCCCAGAAGTGATTATTCTTGATGCTAAACAGTATGCTTTCAGCTTGTATTCCTGATAGTATTAGTATGGTCCCTATCTGTCTCTGAGGCCATAAATACTGAAGGCCAATACTAGTAAAATTTTTGAATCTTCATTGAGACCTTCATGAGTATGAACTGATACTTCTTTTGGCAGTAAGTTACTAACTTTAAAGCCAAGTTCTGCTCTAATTCATTTTTAGTTGTTTGTAGTGTTTTTCTTAAAAATAACTCAAGAAACTTTACTAGTAATAAATGATTACCAATCCCTCACTCTAGCTGCTATTGAGTCTTTTTTCTTATACATTGAGAGCCCAACTCTGAGGTAGTCTTTCAGCTGGTGTCATAGGTAAGATCTGCCAAGACCTGGGGTTTGAACTGCAGTCATTTAGAATGAATAGGGTCTTTTGTTAAAGCAGAGGGCTTCTATTTACTCTGTCAGCTTGTACCTCCTGCCACACTCAGTGATGTCACTTATATAACAGACTTTTGTTAGCCTTAGCTCATGAATGAGAGAAGAAAGAGGAAATATTAAATATATCATTACAACCAACTCTAGATATTTGGGTATTTTCTGTTCTGAGGGAAATGAGGACAACTTGCTTCTGGCCTTAGAGATAGATCTTGGGCATACTTATTCAGTATAAGTTTCTAATTTTAGGTAAATACTAACTTGATTCCCTGGCATGTTTGGGAGACAGAATTTTGCAGTGGGTTATGTATTTGATAGAGGAATTGCCAACTATGTATGAGAACCATTTTGCTTACTGTGCTCACTGCTCATTCCATATTCACAATTCTGGGCTTATGCAGTCAGTCTCACTTTGTTTATATTTCCTGCAAAGTTTAGCATTTATTTATTTGATAAAATATAATAACAGCACATACTTGTATGACACTTAACAAGGTGTTTTCCTCATAAACAGTGCTAAAAAGCAGTAGTGCAGCATCATTTCCACTCTGCAGATAACAGTAGAGATAAGAGGTAGAGTGATTTTCTAACAATTAATATATGACTGATCCATGGTGTGACTAGACCTTCTAGTCCTCTTACTTCCAGAAAATACAAAGGTGATCCACTCTGGATGGGTTATATCACATTGGAAGTATGTTCCTGAGGAATCAGAGGACTTCTGATGATGAAGTTAACAGACAGGAACACCGTTACTTTTTGCATTGATCCAACTGTCTGAAAAGGAGCTTCTTCATAACTTCAGTCAGTGAGCTCTGCTAAACATTGAAATAATGTTTAGCAGATACGTGATAGCATTCAGGTCCAAGGAATCACTAAGAATTTATAAATGTCTCCACTTAAATGTACTGAAATTGTGTTGGGGAATAAAGCATTTAGACTGACCGCTGACGAAATACTCCAGAAAGTAACGGTTAGGGGTTGTTGTTTTTTTTTGTTTTTTTTTTTTTTTTTTTGGTTTTTGTTTTTAGGGCAAGTGAGATTTAGTTTTGAGTTAAGAGAAGAACTTAGCTTAGTATTGATTTCAGGTTGTGATTTATCCCCTGCACAATTCAGGTAGGTGCATCTTTGATGTGTATGAGAATCCGGTTTTAGGGTTAAGTATAGCCATGTAAATGGATTGACAAAAACATGTTTATGGTGAATGTCAGTTATTGGGTTGTAGAATATTAATAAGCAGGTATGATGGTGGAGTGTTCCTATGTGCAAGTAAGTTGGAAATAGAGATGCTTATGGTAAATGTTTATTGCCTATAATGAACTATACAAATGTTGTTTTAGTTTGTCATTCTTGTGTTAATTATGAATTTATTTTCTCAGTTGTATCTGGCTCTTTGTGACCTTATTTGGGCTTTTCTTGGCAAAGATACTGGAGTGGTTCCTTAAAGCTCATTTTACAGATGAGGAAACAGAGGCAAACGGGGTTAAGTGACTAGTCCAGGGTCATACAGCTAGTAAGTATCTGAGGCTAAATTTGAACTTGTGTGCCCCTGACTCCAGGGCCACACTCTTTCTAGTGTACCACCTAGCTGCCATTCTTATGAGAAGACAAATACTTGGTAATTTAAAGTTTATATAGCACTTTGGTTTCTTAAAGTAAGCTACCTCCTCAGCCTCTACTTGGTCCTCTTCCTTTACCTTATCACCTTCCCTTCATGGCAGAATTTTACTTTTTTTCTTCCTTAACTATCCTCTTATCATTGATGTTTTAACATGGGATGTAAAGATTTTTTTAAAGAGGTTCTCAGGTCATAGTTACAAAGTAGTTTTCTGACTTTGTATGTTTTTCAGGGATAAATGCAGGTGTGAGGTTTTTTTTTTTTACTTCCTTGGAAGATAGATGATTTGTAATACTATATAGCCTGTCATTTTGATAAATGACATTTCCATTTCTCAAATAAGATCTTGATCTTGTGAGTCCTTGATAGATACTGGACCTGGGATTTCATTGAGAAACTTCTCAACCAGTGGAGGTTGGCACCTTCTTTGCAATTCATAGTTTTAGAAAGTTGCCTGTGTCACTGAGGGTACTTGTTCAGAGTCACACAGCTAATATGTGTCTGAGCTGAAACTTGAATCCTGGTCTTCCTGGCTCATAGACCAGCTTTCTTTCCATTATGCCTTGCTGCCTTATTTTAATAAATGGTTTTTTAAATTTTGTGTTTTTTGCAATGTGTTTATCTGCTGCTATTTTACAGTATTTATTTGATAATTAATATGTTGTCACTTTTGGTGCTGATGGCTTTTCTGAGAAATTAAATTCCAGTGGTATTGGGTTCAAGACTGAGTTCCTATAATTTTATTGCCAAGTCCTCATAATAGGGTAGCATCAACTGAGAAGGTGGAGGGAAGTGACTACAAGGTAGTTGAAAGCTAACAGGCAAGTTTAGGGTAAAGATCTCAAATCTTGAAAAGGTATTAATTGGGAAAGTATTAAAGCTTATCTGCACATTAGGTAAGAGCTGTTTGGGTCCAACAGAATGGAAATGAGGGGTGGTATAGAAACTTAGAGGATCCCAATTTGGAGCGGGGGAGGGGGAACAAGTATGTATTAAGCACCTACTATGTGTCAGGCTCTGTGCTAATTGCCTTACACATATCTTATTTGATCCTTAGCAACAACCTCGGGAGGTGGGTGCTGGTATTTATTATCCCCATTTTATGAGGAAACTGAGGCAGACGGAGCCTGAATGACTTGTCCATAGGCACACTGATTTTAAATGTTTAAGGGTGGATTTGAACTTGAGTCTTTTTGACTCCAGGCCCAGCACTCTTCATTGCATGATCTAACTGCAAAGAGAGGCATTTCTTTGCAGCACAGTTTGGACTTCCATGGGCTGGAAAAATAAAGAGTCCTTTTCCTGAAGATTAGTGTCTTGCAGGGACAGACTGCAGACAAAACTGTCAAAGCATCCCAAAAGGTACTATGAATTACTTGGTGCATATATTGCCATCTTATTTATAATAGGGAAATTCATAACCCATAGAACTTTGAAGTATTGCATTGGTGGAGGATTTCACAGCAGTGGAATCAAAGCTACTACCCTAATAAATGTTAGCAGATTAATAGCAACTCAAATCTTTGAATCTACCTCAGGAAGATCTGGTCTAAGTCAGGATTGCTAAGACATCCACACCAATTTCTAAGGTGTCATATGTTATTAACAGGAGTTTAAAATTTAAATATAATTATAAGAGAAGGAACAAATGGAAACCAACAAACTGTTCATTCCCCTACTCTAGCAGTTTATAATTTACTGATTCAGTGTATTGCAAACATTTGCCTTATGTGAACCAAAAAAGAGATAAGGAAACATCTTGTTGATGTTTTGATACAACAAAAAGATTTTTATATAGTCAAGTTTGTTAAAAATACTCTCTCCCCCCATACACATATGTATCATAGTACATATTTTCTAACTTCTTTAAAAGCCATAAAAAAACCCCGTGAAATAGTCTTAATATGCCTAGAGATTGTATCTCTACCCAATTTCAGTGTCCTAGGAATAAGTTAACACTTTATTTTCCTTTCAGTTAAAGAAAAATAAGAAGAAATCAAAATCAGAGGTTAAAGCAGTGCAGAACAGTTCACGCCATGATGGAAAGGAAGTTGATGAAGGTACCTGAGCAGGGAAGGGAACACAGTCATATATTTTTCTGAGTTGTATTTGTTTAATGATGTATCATCTAAACTCTTCTTTTCATAACTTTGTATCTTATTATACAAATCTGTGACTTTACTAATATATACTTTTATAATTAGAATTTGTGGAACATTGAAATCTTGCCAGTGATGTCTCTTAGTGAAAAAACCTGTCATGCTTGGGGGGTGGGGGGGTGGTGAGCATTCTGAAGTTTAAGTGAATGCATTAAACAACTAGATTTATCTGTTTAATCTGAAAGAACAGTGTTTTCCCCTAAACACCTCCCACCTCATTAGAGGACAATGAGTGAGGAGCCCCCTTTATTATCATTTAAAAACCATACTCCAGTATGTTTTTATATGACACTGTTAGGCTATTGCTATGTCCCCAACAAGGTAAAGATGCAAGGTATTTTCTCTCCTCCCTCAGCTTCTATGAGCCATCAGTGATAAGTTTGACAAAGTGTCTGGAGGAAAGCACAAGAATAGTTGGTGTTACCCTTGTAGTTCATTACCAGAGAAAATGTTAGATCAGACTCTTATTTCATGTAACCAGCATTGTTCTGATTTTTATTCTATGACCTAAATTTGTCATGATGCCCTGTTCCATTTGTTTTGTTTCTGTTTTTTTCAACTCCACCCTTTTGGTTTGTCCTTACTAAATACCTTTTTTTTTCTCCCTGGGGCTATGTCAGGAGCCTGGGAAACTAAAGTCAGTAACAGAGAGAAACGGCAGCAGCGTAAGCGCGACAAGGTGCAGCCTGATACTGGTCCCTTGGATCCGGCTGTCTCGGGGATAGAAAGTGCCTATACAGTAACCACTGAGCAGCTTATTACAGCTTCGTTTCCCGTTGGTTCCAGGAAGAATAAAGGTACTTAGTGGAGCATAAGAGGGACACATCAAAGATGAACTCGTATTCTGAGCTACAACATAGCATCATGAGTTCAGAACCCAACAATCGCGGCATTTGTATAATGAACCATGATTTAGCCAATACTAGCAACATTGCTTGTTATACAATACCTTTAAAAATAAGTCCCAGCAAAGCAAAAACTGCATAGCCTTAACTAAAAACTCATAGCCTAAGAGGAGAAAAAGAAACAGCCTGCTTCCCTCATCTGTATTTCCTTTGCCCCTAAAATAAAGTATATTTTCTGTCATCCTCATTTGTCATCATGATGTAGACATTTAGTACATTGAAGCATTTGTCAACAGCTTGCGTGTTTAGTGTCTTCCTTGAACATTCTGAAGCAAGCATTTCTGGAGAAGTGTAGATCCTGAGGTCCTTGAATCCTCCCTTAAAAGAATATTTACAACATCAACTGTAAGGTCATTTGAGTATTTTGCAGATATTAAAGTGATAGAGCCAAAAGGAACCTTGAGAGGTCATTTGGACTAGTTCTGTGCCACTGAACATTTTAATGTTCAAATTACCCAGTTATCTGGAAGCTCTAAATATATTGCCATCATTTTCATCCAGGACAGGCTCAGAGTGATCATGTTGAGTTTGCTTTAGTCTTTGAGTTGTCTTTTCCTTGGCCTCATCATTGTCTTCACTTGCTTCCTTCTCTTTCTTTCCCTTTGCTGCCTGTATGCTTAGTGGAATTTATCAGCATAATGCAGCAGTGACTCATTTTTGTTGAATTTCCCCAGTTTCACTCCTTAGTAATTTTTAGTTTATATCTCTTTTTCACTGTCATATGCATGCCCTTTTTGCCAGCGTCTTTATTACAATCCTGTAAATGCTGTACATTGTGACTTAGGTTCTTAGGTATCAAAGAACAAATGTCTAGGGATTCCAAATTGTCTTCCCCCTCTCTCACCCTTGATGTTTCCTGGTCCTAAATGTAGTTACAGCAATTTCCAAAGTCACAATGTTGCTTCTGCTGGGATTGTTAAAAAGGTATCTGACATAGCTTAAAATAAACTGAATTTTTAGACTTCGAGATTTTAGACCTTAGAAATTATGTAATCCATTTTACAGATGAGGAAACTAAGACTAAGCGTGCTGGTACCACCTAAGATCACATAGCTACTTAGCAGCAGAACCAAATCTCCAGACTCCCAATCCCATTAGTACTTTTGAGTGATTTACTTCTGTTATCATCTTAAGAATTAGCTCTTGTATTATCAGTAGTAGAAAAAGGGAGGGGAGAGAGTCAAAAAGAAAGGAATCAGGCATAAATTTCTAGTTTTAGAAAATTTTGCTTATAAAATGGCAAAGTTGAATACAGTTCCAGCGAACCATTTCCTTAGTTTTCACAAATCTCTAGTCACGCTATTAGAGAATTTACTTTCAAAGCATAATCTAAATTTAGGCATTTAAGCACTTCTCAAACCTTTTATTGATTCTTTATTGATGATGTGATAATTAAGAAAGCTCAGTTCCCTAAAAGTAGACATGAAATATCTTTGGTGTATACCTGGCTTTCCATTCTAATATCAAACCTAAACAAAACAAGAGTAACTCAATACAGCTGTTCTGGTAGAATTGAAATCATATTGTTTTCTAAGTGAATTTGACCTACCTTCCCTGCTTAATGTTATGTGAAATTTATTTCTGTTTCAACCAGGTGATTCTCTTCTCAATGTTCAAGGTAGCAACTTTAAGTCTGGAAAAGGAGATCTCACCCTTCAGGGTAAGGAGTTAGGCAATCAAGCATTTTTAATGAGTCCCAAAAGCATTTTGGGTTAATATTTGCATGTAGGGACTAAAAGGCTTCTCACCTTCTCTCCTATACACCCCACAATATTGATTAAAAAGTAAATAATATCTTTGTTTTAGAAACAAGTATATGCTTCCAGGTTGCAGAACTGCTTTACATACAGTTTGCAGTGCCATTTGTATACACTGTTGCGTGAGCCTTGTGAGATAGCTATTAATTACAGCTACACATTTTACAGAAGAGAAAACCAAAGAATGCCCAGAGAAATTAAAGGGACTTGCCAGTGATTATAGAGCTAAATATTGGCATTAGGATTTTGAACCTAGGTGGTCTGACCCCGAATCTGATGCTCTATATGCTATGCTACTCTATCTCTAAAAAGATTGAATTTATTACAGTCTGTAAAACTTATGAGACAGCATTTTCAGGTGTCATCTTCATATCTAACTACCATTTTCATCTAAACTGACATTCATATGCATGAATATATCAGCAAAGGAGAGAAATGCAATACTCCTGTAGAATGTAAGTTTCTCACAAGCAGGATTTGTATGTGTATCCCTAGCACCTGGCACAATAATAACAACAAAAAGAATAATAGCTTTAAAGTTTGTGCTTTATCTTTCTTATCTCATTTGGTCTGTACAACAACTTTGTGAGGTAGGGGCTATTATCTCCATTTTATGGGTGAGCAAAACTAAGGCTGAAAGAGGTTAAATGACTTGCCCAGGGTCATACAACTAGTATGTATGTAAGGCAGGAACTTGGGTCTTTTGAACTCCCAAGTCCAGCTCTCCTTCCACTATTCAACTTTGCTGCCAACATAGTTGTCAATTGATAAATAAATGCTTATAGATTGATTCACTAATTGATGTTCTCATTCAGCTTTATTATGTCTAAATATGTCAGTGTATATGGTTTGTAATGCTTCCTTTAATGTCATAATGCTACTAAAGAATTAGATTACATTAGTTAGACAAAGTATTTCCAATTCCATACCAGAATCTATAGAATCTCAAAGCCAACGGGACCTCAGATGCTATCTAGTTCAGCTTGTATTTTAAACATCCTTTTCAGGCAGCTTATTCTACTTTTGGGTAGATCTAATTGTTAGAAAATGTTGCCTTAAATTTGTTTCTCTGTAACTTTCACCCATTGCTGTGTTTCTTCAGGATTGAATGAAAACCCTACTGTAAATGGAGGCAGCTGGAATGAAAAGTCAATTAAAATCCCTTCACAGATCAGTGCAGGTGAGGAGAAATGGACATCTGTGTCATCTGCTTCAGCTGGAAAGAGGAAGATTGAGCCATCTATTTGGGGTCAGGATACTGGAGATACTAGTGCAAATGGAAAAGACTGGGGTGTGTCCCTGGTGGGAAGGACCTGGGGTGAACGTTCATTATTCTCTGGCATTGGTAAGAGCTACTAAATCATGTTAATTCAATTTACTAACTTTGTATAACTGGAAAATTTGGGGTTTTCCAGCCTTTAAAAAATCCTCAGGTAGTAAAATAATACTGTATGACAGTAAAATTTCACCCAAGAAATTGTGTGCAAAAGATTTTCAAGAAATTCATGTAACTTTATTTTATTTTATTTTTTTAAAAGCAATTGGGGTTAAGTAACTTGCTAAAGGTTACACGGCCAGTTATTTTGTGTGGGTGGCAGGTACCTGAGGCCGGAACCGATCCTTAGTCTCCCGACACCGGGGTCAACACTCTTACTCACTGTGCTACCTGGCCGCCCCTGTAACTTAATTTTAACAGCATAAAATAGAAGTTCAGTATATGTACTATGAAAAGAAATTAGAGATAGTTTTAAGTGTCAGCATTTAGTAGCCTCAACAAAACACCATTTACAACACATTTTGCCATTCTTAACTTTTTTGAGGTGCAGTAGTGAAGAGCTTTTTGTCTGAGTTCCATTAAAAAAAAAAACCTTCAATTGACTGCCCTATGAAATAAAAAATATTTGGGAATTCACTTAGAAGTTTATTTGTTTACTTTCTAGAAAGCATAATATGTGCTTTTAAAAACTTCATTAAATCCAGTACTCATAGGATTCATTATGTCAGTCTGGGTGCTTCCTCTAGAACCTAGATTAATATTTCTGGTGTCTGGTTACAGAATTCCGTAAACTTATCTAGGTTGGTCTGTGGAATAGCTAGTCCTCTGCCTTTTGAACTTTTTTAGGATTATGATTCACAGTATGGCTTTGAGGTTGAGGATGAAAAGGGAGGGACAAGGACGGAAATAATCTTGTCTGATGAATGCCTTACCAATATGGCAGAAAAATGGAGAGTTGGTGCAGAATAAAGAGCCTTTATTTTGTGGGAGTTTTTTGTTTGTTTTTGCTTTTTGGAGGACAATTGGGTGTGTGTGTGTGTGTGTGTGTGTGTGTGTGTGTGTGTGTGTGTGTG
>NW_027185779.1:472497-487944 GCF_028583685.1 Petaurus breviceps papuanus | reverse complement strand
TGTGTGTGTGTGTGTGTGTGTGTGTGTGTGTGTGTGTGTGTGTGTGTTAAGTTTCTAAGACCGGATCTGAACCCAGGTCCTCCTGACTCTAGGGCCGGTGCTCTATTTGCTGCGCCACTAGACACCCCACTTTTTTTTTTATGATAGTTGAAATGGTGTTATGAAATGGGTTTTAGTTTCCACTTAGTATTAGGGAACATGAGTGTTCTTGACATCCCACTTTTAATTTTCTTCATTCTTCATAGAGGAATCTCAACTGCTTTCTCTGCAAAGTGGTGTGGGATCATCAATAAACAATCAATCAATATTAAGTGCCTGCTATGTGCCAGGTGCTGTGCTAAGATGGGGGAGCAGGGGATACTCAGAACATAATAATTTAAAAATGTTCCTTAAAATCAGTTAGGTAAAGAACAGGATTTTTCTCAAAATGTAGGAGTACATGTTTATGGCTTCAAAGCATCTTCTAAAAATATTGTCATTTCAAATCTGTACACGTATTACCATTGTCACTGCAAATTGAAAAGTTCTAAGTAACCTTTGTTTTGACAGCTTCTTGGTCTGGTAACGTGGATAGGAGGGTAAATAATGCGACTGAGCAGAATTCTGCTCCCTTTCCATCTCTGGCACTCACCACTGCAGTTTCTGGTATGTAAAATCAATTTAAACTGTGTTTGAAACAAAGTTAAACTATCTTTTTTGTAAATATATTTCATTTTAAATTGTTTTTTAAATTTCTTGGAATTTTTGAAAGCAAAAATTTCCAAGTACTCATCAACATTAAGTTACTCTGTAAGGTAATACTAACATGTTTCAGAACAGTAAGACTTGGCCCCTTTCCTCTCCCCCACAAGAGAGACACTTCCAGTCTATAGTTAGGAACCAAAGCAGATGCTTCCATCTGACGTGGCCCAAAAGTGTTAGTGGTTGCTTTTCTCTTTACCCATCTCCCACTGCTACCAGGAATTAAACCTTTCTCTTTCTTTGGAAGAAATTACACCAATTAAGTCTCGAGCCCCTCCCCCCTAAAAACCACAAGAAAGAAAGGAAGAAATTGTGAAAAAACTTCAGTATAAAATTGTTTTTTAATTTTTTTGCGTTCATTTTTTCACTTAAGGGTCTACCACTGAGGTTTCTCAGTCTACTGCTTCTGATTTTCAGTGGGATGTAAGCCGTAATCAACCCCATATCGATGATGAATGGTCTGGGTTAAGTATGTCCTTTTAAAAATTACAACAAAGCTTTTTCTCAGCAGCTTGCTTTTAAATAACCATACTATTTTGTGTCTTTGCCTCTAATTTTACACACTTTCAACTTTAGTTCAGGAGAGTTTAATGTCAAATGCCCTACTTGAAAACTGGTTAATAAAATGCTATACTTAATTTAACTCCATACTTGAAATAATATTTAAACAAAAATTTCTATTTCTATTCTAAAGCTACCCTGGAAATTTAAGGGCAAAATGATTGCCTTGTGTTTCTGCTGTTAGATCTCAATGTAGCACATAGTGTAGATCAAGGACACAAAACATGGACTGGCTTTTGATTTTTATACTCGAGTGAGTAAGTTTCTGCACCCAATGAAAGAAATTGTTAATAATAGTAACTAAGTTTTATATAGCACTTCGTCTTACAAAGCATTTTCCTTGCAAACAACCCTGTAGCTATACTCTTTTGAAGTCAAGGAATCAGTCTTGCAAATGTTTAAGTAACTTGAACAAACTCATATACTATGGTGGGGCTAGGTCTGAAATGAACTTTTCCACTAAACCACTACTGTCCCAATAATTTTAAAAAGTATTATAGAGAGCCAGGCCACATTAAAAGGCAAGAGCATCACAAAAGACCAAAGGAAAATTAAGAACACTGCTACTTTTTCTTCATATTGTCAATTATCCCCCACCTCATTTATAAATCCTGTGCTCTCTTTGAATCTTATGGTCCATGCCTGGTGTGTAGCAGATGTAGGAGAGTCATGGTTTATTTGGGAGTGTTCATAAATGATTTAACCAAATGATCAGATAATACAACACACAAAAACAGAAGCAAACCCTCTGACCACATTAACAGAAGCATTGCATCCAGAATTCTAACTCCAGATATTGCCCATTCCAGTACAGGAAGCCAGGGTGGCTCCTTAGATTCAGAGTCCACCATACTCCAAATCTTGATTATTTGTGTCTCTTAGCCACTCAAACGCAAAACATCTATCACTGCCTCCAGCTCTTGCTTTTTTTCCTTTTTGGGTGGGTAAATTTTTCTAGGGTTAATTTGCAGGGCTAAAGGTGAGCATACTAGGTGACAGTCTTTATCTGTCCTACTTCACAAGGTCCATGATTTCATCATTGTGGATTCTCTATACATTAAGTACAGATCTCAACATTTTTAGGCCTTAATACTAAATAAATTATTAGCTATTAGCCGAAGCTTGTATCACTTGATGGCCATCTTCCTGATGATGAGCCTTACTGAACTGAGTTGGGTGACAGGCTGTGCAGTATGCCAGGTCCTACTCAGAGCCTTTCCATGTTTATAGAACCTGTCAGAATCTAAAATCCATCATCTCAACTGTATAGACTACTGCAGGGCTACATCTCACCCATGATTCCCCAGCTCCACAAAGTCATACAAGGGGCTACTTCTTTATTAAAATTAATCATTAATAATTCTATCTTTTTTAAAACCTTCAGGTATTCATTGTTCTTACTTATTGTAAGGCCATGCCATTTCATACTCCGTTTTCAACTGAGAAGAGCCCATTAAGTTGTTAACTTCATTTAATTTTGGGTTCTTGATTTCAAACACTTATAAATCATCCCAGTCCCCCAAAATGAATTACTCTCCTAATCCTAAAGTTGTAAGAATGCAACTTTATCTGTAAATAGCTCTTACTACCCCTGAATTATGGACATTTTTTAAAAGAATGAGAAGTTCCTCTTTTCCTTTATGATCCAGAGCCACATATCTAGTTCCTAAAACCCAAGGAGTTTGCCTTACACAAAAGATGTTAAATAGAACCCCTTTCCCAGAATCTCTAGGCTTTTCATGTTAGCATTCCCTACCCTGTGGTACAGCAGAAACTGTAATCTTTGTGAAAATCACGCTGTAATCCCCTAGGGTTGTGTTTCCCACCAACCATGCAATCCAACAGACTGGGACTATGACCCCAGTAGAAAAGTAGTTAAAAAGGCAAGTAGATAATTGAGTGTTTAATTCCATATATGTCTCATGATCCATTTTTCAGTGTAATTTTGTAGTATAAAATTGTATGCAATTATGTTCTATAGTCACAATAACTAATAATGGTTTAGATATTTTTTCTGCAGTAATTTAGTCATGTTGAATGTCCTTTTTAAAATTTACATAGGAAAAAACTGGGTACAAGAAACTTTTAAGAATGTTACCTTAAATTTTTTGGCAATGTAATTTTAATATGCCCATGTTATGGTCTACAAGAATAATGAATTGTAGGAAAGTAACTATACTTGAGTTATTTCATATCTCAAGTGGATAAAATAAAATTGTTTTGAATACGGCTTTTATTTTTTGTGAAATAGAATGTCTTTCAAAGGCATAGTAATGATAGTAATTAGATGATGAGGGAGGATTGAAGTTAAATGACCTCTAAGAGGCCTTCAATTTTTAGATCTCTGATATTGGACAGATGAATAAGGATTTTTCTATTTTTTTAATGGAAACTATCAGAAGTTTGAAATTCATGAGTGTTCATTGGAAATGTGTTCTGTACATTTATTTGTGTATGTATCACTTGAAAGCACCTCCCAATTCACAGGTTTCCTAGAGACAGCTGTTCTAAGTTCAAGGTCTTCTGGACCTGCATCCACAAAAACCCTAGCTAGTGAACCCCTATTGATGTGTTTATCTTTACTAGCCAGCCAGAAGAAGCAGTGAGTTCAAAGCAAGATCATTTAATGAAGTAGCATAATAAGAAAAGTAGCAGTAAAACATTTCTTCCTTGAACTTGGAAGTAAATGCATATGCCAGTGAGAAAAATAGGTACATATAGGAAACATATATGGAAGGGTATATATAGGAAATTCATGTGGCCAGGATATATTAATAGAAGGGCACATGCCCACAAAGATATAGGTGATAAAGCAATAAGATCAAACGGGCTAAGCTATTAAGCTATAAGGCTACTTAATTGGATTTACTCCTCATTGGTCCTGTCCCTGCGAGATTCTGGTCCACAGTCTACAACTGAACACTGATCTGCTACTTTTGACCTCAGTTATAAATCTTTACCTAGCTTTTTCTCCTAAATATGTTCTTTTAGTTCAGAAGGCAAAGGAAAAAAGAAAAGCAGCTACTGTAATAATGGAACCTTTTGACTTTTATGGAGTGACCTGTCTTATTATTTGCCTAGTCTCTAGTAAGGGGACAGCCAGGTAGTGAAGTGGATAGAACTCTGGGCTTGGAATCAGGAAGACTCCTCTTTCTGAGTTCAAATCTGGCCTCAGACACTTACTAGCTATGCAGTCCTGGGCAAGTCACATAACCTTGTTTGCTTCAGTTTCCTCATCTGTAAAATGAGCTGAAGAAATGGCAAACCCCTCCAAGTATCCTTGCCAAGAGAACTCCAAATGAGGTCAGACAGAACTGACCAAACAACTCCAATAAGAGATACTTAGGCTCTAACCAGGGGTGAAGAACCTGAGGCCTTGAGTACCCACATGGCTCTCTGTGAACAAAAATGGTGCCCTTTGACTGAATCCAAATTTCACAAAATAAATCTCTTTAATAAAAAGATTTGTTCTATAAAACTGCAGGTTCCTCGCCCCTGCTTAAGCTCTTTAAAACAAAGAGCCTAAGGAGACACAAAACACATTCCTAGTTAAGTAGCTGGTTATTTACCTCAGGTTCAAGTCTCATTTTCTTTGGACTAAATTTGTCACTTTGCCTGGACAAGGATTGGAGAGTGGAGTGGACAAGGGCTCAACCCTGTAGGCAACCTCACTGTGCTTAGGATGAGCATTACCTCCTGATCTTAATCTCTAAAGACTGGACTATGTTTTTTTCTTTACCCATATAAGGACTGTTCACTGAAAATTATCAGTATCAGTCCTGGACTTTGGGGTTTTTCCCATTTTTTTCAATTACTAGCCTCTAAGGTTCTTCTTTTGGATTTATTAAGAAATAGGAAGAGACATAGAGATAAAGCTAAGAAGCAAGGTTATTGTCATCGCCTGTCTTTCATATGTTTATATGGACAGCAAAGCATTTAATTTTTTGTCTTTTTGGAAGGAGGAAGGTAGGGCAGTTGGGGTTAAGTGACTTGCCCAAGGTCACACAGCTAGTAAGTGTTAAGTATCTGAGGCCAGATTTGAGCTCAGGTCCTCCTGACTCCGAGACTAGTGTTTTATTCACTATGCTACCTAGCTGCCCCAAAGCATTTAATTTTTTTACGGAATAGTCATGAGAACTTATTTTAAGGTCTCTCAGATAAGCCATTTGCCTCTCTTCTCCTAAAACCTTCATTTCCCCCCATTTACTTATTTCTGGTCGTCATTCTTGTTAACATTATAGAAACCCTATGTTTTAGTACTATAAAGGAAATTAGAAATACACTTTCCTGGTGACATTTGTAACTCTACAATTGTGTAGATCATTAATTTAATTGGGAAGAGAGTGCTTATCTGATTTCTTGTTACTTTTCGTTAACTTTTTCGGTTTCAGACCAAGTGACATATAAATCATTTTATGTTTTAATTGTGATATTAGAGGGCTGGATTTAATTAGAAGATTGCTGTTTGAGTCTTATTTACTAACTGTACAGGCTTGTACAAAGTCACTTAAAACTCTCTAAGCTTTGGTTTCCTCATTTGTAAAATAGGTATAATAATTGGATTATATGACCCATTGAATGAGGATTGTTTGTTCTAACTTTCCAAAAAGTTTTGACTTAGGCTAAAAATTATATCTTACTAAGGGGAATCGAGATACACCTGAAGTTTGATGTGGGGGGAGTGGGGAGGTGTGTCTGCCATCTTGAAACTAAATGGTCATCATTCAAAATGTTCTCAAGTTAGAATCTATCATTTTAAAGAAATTTTAATAAAATCTGATGGGTAGATAGAACATAGAAAACAGAATATTCTGAGTAAGGTCTCCAGAACCCCTAATTTATGAGCAAGGAATTATATCTGCTGGGTCTCTCCCAACTCCAAGCCAGTCTCCACATCAGACACCAAAACAGTTTTCCTAAAGTGCACCTATTCCACAAAAGTCCTTATTTGGCATTTAAAATAACCCTTTATATCCCAGTCTCTTCCAACTTTCCAGTTCTGGATATTGGTTTTTTTGTTTGTTTGTTTCTTGTTTTTTACATCTTACTCCCCCCCTACACATTTTGATCCAGCTATTGTCTTACTTGCTGTTCCTCACACATAACACTCCATCTCCCTTCTCTGTGCCTTTGAACCAGTGAACTTTTTACCCTGGAATGCGCTACCTCTTAAAATTCCTGATTTCCTTCAAAATTCAGCTTTAAAGTTACCTTCTTTTAAAAGTCTCTGCTTTTTACCCTTAGCTGCTATAGTCTTTCCCTAAGATTCCCTTCCATCTACTCTATATGACTGTTGCATTTACCTACTTATACTCTTGATGTTTCCCATATTACACTGTTAAATTCCTTGAGGGCAAGAATTGTTTTTTCCTTCTTTGTGTCTTCAACATTTAGCAAATAGTGAGCACTACATAATTGTCTTTTGGAATGTTGTTTAAAGAGAGTTGCTAATTTGGATTGGGTGAATAGGAGATTTCATTTCTCCAGGTTAACTAGGAATGGTACCATGAGTGTAGAATTTTAATACCTCTGAGTGAAGGAAGATAGAGGAATAGTAAGATTCATTCTAGACATGAGGCAAAGAACTTTTGGAGGTAGCACACAAATAGTTGTAGAATTATCACATTAGGACATCTTCCATACTACAAAGGATCTCTGATTTTGTTAATATTTGTTAACTGGACCTCTCAGCACAGATTGTATTCCTTCGTAGAGAGTCTTCAAGAGTCATTTTGTCTAGAAAATTAGTCTTCTGTCCTACGGTCAGTCTATTAAACAGACAGATTAAAGGGAAGGAACCTTTAGTGGAGAAAGATGGGGGTGAGTAAGGTATAAGAAAAAGAGAATGGACTGGAAAGAAGTTATGTTTACTTGATAGGAAACTATTGTAAGTGAAGTTTTTAAAAGGAAGATGTAGTAGTTAAAATGACAGTACTATTAGGGAATCTATGGGCCACTGGCTCATAAAAAGGAATTTAACAGAAAAAAGTTTGTTGGAATAATTAAGGCTAGAAATCACCAAATTTTTTTTTAATCACCAAATTTTAGAACCTACCATGGTAGTATTGTAATAATAGGAAAGGGAAAATTCAGAAAATAAAAGGAAAACAGAAGGACTGAATGACTAAAGGAGTAACTTATCTAAAATTATATACCTAGAAAACCAGTTCAGTGGATTATGTGAGAAGAAAAAATAAGGTTTTGCTGGTATGCTGTTTTGAAAGGTACTATGGTGTAGAACTGATCTTGGAATCAGGAAAATCTGAATTTCTAAGTCCCATCTCTGACACATGTAGGCTTTATGGACCTGGCTACTTAGGTGCTCAGTGTCCCAAGAAATAAGTTACAAAACAGTTGTCCATCTGCTTTAGTAACAGTTTTCTCACTGAGAATCCCATGTTCCAGTGAAATGAGAGGTTCAACTTATTTCTTTGGTTCTTTTACAAAAGTAAGGACTGGGGCAGGGGGGGCCAGGTTGGGCCTTTTTAACCCCATTATAAAGTTATTGCTAAACAGTCATTGTAACTGATGGGGCAGAAGCCTTGTGAAAGCTGGAGTATTTTGCTGTTATTATAACAGGAAGAGTAGACATTTATATGGTGCTTTCAATTTACAGATGGACTTTCTTCTGCTGATCCCAGCTCCGACTGGAATGCTCCAGCTGAAGAGTGGGGGAATTGGGTAGATGAAGAAAAGGCTTCATTTCTGAAATCCCAAGAATTAGTCCATGATGAGAAAGTAAGTAAACAAATTATTTACTTAGTTTTGTTTCTTTAATTAAATTTCATATTTACCAAGAAAAGGGGCTTGCTATTGTGTTTTTTTGTACTTTTATAACCTAGTAGGAGGGGATTATTGTATTAATCCACATTTTCAGTGCTTTCCATCATAAACTTTTGAGGCCTAGGGTCAGAGTGGAAGACTACTTCCATGCACCAGCTCAGGTACCTAAGTAACATGACAGCTTTTTAATAAAGAAAGAAAGTAGACCAGAAGATTGCTCTGACATTTCATGATTCATTGATGAGTGTATGCTCCTTCCAATGTAGAGATTGTACACTGTCCACACTTGATCATTCTCTGTAGCTCTTGTTCATATCTACCAGAATATCTATCCATCCCACCATAGACCTTTCTTTAGATCTTTTAACATTCCGTAGGTCTAAATGTTACACCCAAGTAGTCCATATATTATTCTTTGCTCTTGTTCCATGCAGGCTCCACATCCATTTCTGATCATACATTTCTTGGATAATACCTTTTATGCCACTTCCTCAGCATATCTTCATTGACAATGTGCTATAACCTATACTCTCCCAGTCATACATCTCTCCATTCCCTTATCTTACACATTTTTATTATTTTTCCTGTTTACCTACTCATGCTTCTTGTATTTGAAAGTTCTCTATTTCATTATATGACCATATACTCAGTTTTGCTGGGTAAGTGATTCTTGGTTTTAATCCTAGCTCCTTTGATCTCTGGAATATCATATTCCAAGTCCTTTGATCCCTTAATATAGAAGCTGTTAGATCTTGTGTTATCCTGATTATGCTTGCACAGTAGTCAAATTGTTTCTTCCTGACTGCTTATAATATTTTCTCGTTGACCTGGGAACTCTGGAATTTGGCTATGATATTCCTGGAGTTTTTGGGATCTTTTTTAAGAGGCAGTTAGTGAATTTTTTCAATTTCTATTTTGCCCTCTGGTTCTAGAATATCAGGGCAGTTTTCCTTGGGAATTTCTTGGAGGATGATTTCTAGGTCCTTTTTTTGACACATGGCTTTCAGGTAGTCCAATAATTTTTTTTTAATTATCTCTCCTGGATCTATTTTCTAGGTCAGTGGTTTTTCCAGTTAAGATAATTCACATTGCCTTCTATTTTTTCATTTGTTTGGATCTGTTTTATAGTATCTTTCTCATAAAGTCATTAGTTTCCACTTGCTCCAATCTTATTTTGAAGGAGTTATTCTCTTCAGTGAGTTTTTGAAATTGAAATTTCTTTTCCATCTGGCAAATTCAGCTTTTTAAGGCATTCTTCTCCTATTTTTGAGCCTCTTTTGCCATTTGAGTCAGTCTATTTTCTAAGGTGTTATTTTCTTGCATCATTCTCCTTTCTCTTCCCAGTTTTTCCTCTACTTCTCTTACTTGATTTTCAAAATCCTTCTTGAGCTCCTCTATGGCCTGTGACCAGTTCATATTTTTCTTGGAAGCTTTTGATTTAGCAGTTTTGACTTTGTTGAATTCTGGTTCCATGTTTTGATCCTTTTTGTCCCCCAAAAAAGGATTCTGTGGTCTGATTGTGCTTCCTCTGCTTGCTCATCTTGCCATGCAATTACTTGACTTTTGAGCTCTTTACCACTGGGGTTTTTGCAGATGTTGTCAGAGCTATGAGGAGGGTACCCTCTCTACAGCCACCACAAGCTTTTGGACACTGGTGTTCCTCACCCTAGGACCACCACCCAAGATTGTGACCCAGATGCAAGCAGGTCAAAGCAAGAGTGATTACCCTCTGAATGGTCGCTTGATCCCCCTACTGTGGAGCTCAATCTGCAGACCAAGAGCTCAGGAGGCAGCCACGCAGCAGTAGCTGTAGCCTCCAGGCCATTACTACCACCTCTTACCCTAGGGTAGAGTCCGAACCATGCTGTTCTCTTACCCAGGTCCAACAGAGTTTCCCACTGACCTTTTACTTTCTCTTTGGCATTTATGTGTTGAGAAGTCTGGGAACCATCACAGCTGCTGGTTATTCACTCTCCTGAAGTCTGCTCGGCCAGTCTGTGTCGTTGGTTGGGCCGCCCTATGTCTGGGACCACATGGCTCACAGGGGACTGCATTCTGTTCCCACAAGAAGCCTTTCACAGTCCTCAGTACTAGCAAATTTTGTCTAGAACATAGCCTATCTGTCAACTAGTATCTTTTGTATGAAACATAGCCTATCTGTACAGAGTTTGCATGTTTTCCTTCTTACATTGTGAGCTCCTTGAGAGTAAAGGCTTTTTCCTTTCTTTCCTTCTCCAGTATATGTAGCCCTGTGCCTACACTAATGAAATGTTTAATGACTGAAAATTGTGGTGTCTCCTGATTTGTAATCATATTGCTTCATCAGATAACATGCATGAGTGTTTGAAAACAAGGGTTTTATTTCAGGATTGTAGAAAAGTTATACAATTTCTATAATGCAGTCCAGTTTGTACTTTAAATACTGGGCCCAGCTTATTATCTGTATGCCTGTCCAAGATATATCTGTCCTGATGGACTCACTCATCAGACTGCATCTACTTATATACCTCAGTCTGAACATTGGCAGTATTCATCCATTTGGCTTTTCTTATATGGATTATTAGAATGATTTCTTTTGTGTGACTGTGATCTCATTTTGGAGATTCTCTATTATACTGAGGCTTGATGCAGTCAGTACAGTGTCATCCATAAAGAAGCATCTGGAGACCCTCACCATCTGTACCTAATCTCTATCAATTTAGATTTTGCATAGGACACATATAGAGAATGAACCCGAGGGAATTAAATCTAAGATAGTGAGGTAGCAGCATTAGAATTGGGAGGATCAGGTAAAGTTTCATGTGTCAATGAATGAATAAAACATGTCAAAGCACTGGGGATACAAATAGAAAAATAATACAGTCCTTGCTCTCAAGGAGCTCATATTCTAATGAGTGGATGACACATGGAAGGTTTCAGCTGCAAGTCAGATAGAAAAGTCCTATGGACCTTAGAGTACAACAGCAAAGCAAATTTTCCACTGATAAAATGATACCATTTTCTGTTGAATCGTTTCACAAGGTGAAGGACTTGGGTGGCAAAAACTTTTTTTTGTGGTTCATCAGTAGCTGTAGTACTTGTAGGAGCAGTTTGTTGCCCAGCCACATCTCCACAGGGGTTGCTTCCCAGGGTGATGGCTGAGGAAGTTGGGCTGGAAGCATTTACTATTCCCTCTGTTTTTGTTCAGGGGCCTAAGCTGTCTTCATCAGGGTCAAAGTGGTTGTATTGTTTTAACTTAACCTGGCACTTGCTGCCTCCTGTCTTTCCCTCAGGGTGCTTTACTGCTTCAACTAGTCTGGTTTACCTGAAAATATAGAAGATGGTGTTTGAGTTACATCTTGAAGGAAGTTAGGAATTTCATGAGGTAGAGCTAAGGAGGAAGTGTATTCGAAACTTAAGGGATGCCCAGTACAAAAATGTAGAGACCCCAGATAGAGTGCTTTGTGAGGAATGGAGAAGGCTTGTTTGACTGGACTGTGGAGTGGAGGAAAGGAAGGGAGTTAGATGAGAAAGAGAGAAGAAAGATTGCAACTATTTATCATAGATAAAATAGGGAGCTACTGGAGTTTGTGGTCAGATCTGTACTTGAGAAAAATTACTGGTGGATAAATTGGAGAACAGAGAAACTTGAGTTAGGGAAACCTATTGGAAAGTCATTTTTTGTTTTTTTAAGGTTAGTTGACTGCGCATACTGTGCTTCTCTTCCCCCCATTGGCCTTTATTTCTTGGCAGTGAAGTTACTAGCTCCTCTCTTCTCTGCCACACTCCCTAAATGAAAAAAACAAAAACAATCCTTGTGATTAACAGACACAATCAAAACAAATCTAAACATTTGCTATATTAAGAACATCTTATTCTGCACCTTGAGTCTATCACACTTCTGTCAGAAAATAGGACTGGGGCGGCTAGGTAGCAGAGTAAATAGAGCACCAGCCCTGGAGTAAGGAGGACCTGAGTTCAAATTCGGCCTCAGACACTTGGTGCACTTACTAGCCATGTGACTTTGGGCAAGTCACTTAACCCCAGTTGCCCTCCAAAAAAAAAAGAAAAGAAAGTAGAACTATCATGTATCATCGCTAGCACTTTGAATTTGGGCTTTGTCACTATTGATTATTTCTTGATTCTTTCAAAGTTTGTTTCCTTTACGTTTTTATTTTATACATTTTTCTTGTGATTCTTTTCACTTTACTATTCATCAGTTCCTACAGGTCTTCCCAGGTACCTGTGACCCCCCCCCCTTTTTTTTGTTCATTTCTTATAGCATAGTAATACTGTATTATAATAACATCATAATTTATTCAACTATTACTCAGTTATTGTTCTGTTTTGAAAAGAATAGGAATGAGACTGAGATCTGGGTTTTAATTTAGATGTGGATTTATTGATCAGGACTGCTCTGGGGTATAACACTCAAATCAGGCAGCCTTGAATTGGGATACAGACAAGGCTTATAAAGGCAAAAACCACAATTGGGGAGGGGATCTAGCATAAGCAGTGACATACAGAAGGCAGGAACAGCCATTAGATCTGTAGCTCAGGGCTAAATTGGGAAACATGGCACAAGGGTACAAGGCTGGGACCCTCCATGTGATGGGGTCCCACCCAGAACAGGGTGGAGGACACTTGGGAGTGGAATTTCCCAGAACAGGCTGGGGTCATGTTCTGGGTGAAGGGTGTAGGGACCTTGCTGGGTCAGCATCCCAGAACAGGGTGGTCTCTTGCATGGGATAGACTTTCCCCATGATCTCTACAGTCTTGTACCATAACCCTTATACAAAATGCTGTTTGAAAGCTTACTGATTTCGGGAAGTACTAACTCAAGGAAAGATAAGGCAGCAGGGGACTATGCCTTGGGTGACTCTCATCCAGGACTACGCCTTGAAGCTATTATAAGCAGCTACAGGGTTTAGGATAAAGACAAATATAAAGGGGCTTGATGGTGGCTTAATGGTGTGCCCCAAATCAGATGGCATATGATTTGGGTTACCTTACAAACAGTTCCACCTCAGCCTTTTGTTCCTAGTCCTATGCTACTAAAACAAGAAACATTGTAAATATTTTTATATGTGGGGTTCTTTTGACCTTTTCTTTGATATCTTTAGAATATAGGCTTAGTAGCTTAGTGACTTTTAGGGTGTGGTTCTAGGTTGTTTTCCAGAGTGGTTGGGCTAACTGAACCGAGCAGTGCATCTTTGTTCCTTTTTTGATTGTAGCCCTTCCACTAGTTGTTAAAGGTGCAAAAAAGTAAATACAGATCTAAATAAGTTCAGACAACTATTTATTACTCATGCCAATGTAATAAAAATGACACTATATAAGTTGAGTTCATTCGTTGTCACACCAGTCAAACCACCAAAGGACTGCTTTATAGAACTAGGAAAAAAAAATACATCTAGAAGAACAATAAGGTCAAACTTCTTCAGGAGAAAAATGGGGGGGAAAAGGGAAGGAAGGGGGGACTTAGTGCCAGATCACAAACTCTACTGCAAAGCTGTAAAATTAAAACTTTGGTAGTGCTTTAAAAAAGTAGAGAACCAATTTTTTTAAAAAAGGTAGAACAATTGATCAGTTGAGAGATGTAGGCCATGTGTCTGTTCAAAGTTTATTGTAGTGTATAGTGATAAAATTTTCTGCCAGATCTCTTTCCAGTTTTCTTAGCAGTTTTTGTCAGTTGATGAGTACTTACTGCACTAGTGAAGATTTTTGAATTTATCAATCACTATGTTGCTATATTTATTTCTGAATTAGTTGTGTTTGAAAGCCTTTCTGTATCTGTTGATAAATTATGTGATTTCATTTCTTAGTTAATGTTGTCTAAAATTTATTGTTTTTACAATGTTTAATAAAATTTTCATTCTTGGTATAAATCCTACCTGGTTATAACGAGAGATTTTGATCTACATAGCTTTCCTTTTTTGATTTCTCTCCTTGGCATAGATATCAAGATCATTTGTATTACAAAAGGAATTTTTCTTCTTTCTGATTTTTGGAGTTATCTAATACTGGAGTTAATGATTTATTGAATGTTTGATAAAATTCATTTTTATTGTTTCATTTTGTTCTAGGGTTTTCTTTTGAGGTTTTATTCTTTTTCTAGGTTTGTTATTTCCTTTCATGTTCTCTCTTTTCATCCAGGCATATTATGTTTTCATAGTGATTAATCTTTTTTGTTCAAGTCAGAGTTGCTAATTTACTTTTTTTCTGCCTCATTTGTTATTTCTCCTTTTTCCTTTCAGGCTACCTAATAGTTTATCTCTTTTGATTTCTCTTTTTATTAATTCATTTTTATTAATATCTTGATTTTTCAGAATGTCTCTTTTGGTGTTTAATTGGTTTTAGGTTGTTGTTTTGTTTTAATAGTTATACATGCCCATTTTCATTGATCTGTTTCTCTTTTTGTTGATGAAAATGTTTAAAGCAGTTCTTACTTGGTATATGTGAACTTTTCTGTTGTTTTCAATTTGATCATTCTATATGATCTTTCCTTTGGAAACCTACATTTATTATATTAAACATTTTTAAACATGGTAAGAAGGGAGGCAGGAGCAGGGTGCAGTCCATGCCACAGAAAAAGACCTACCTTCTACTTTGGAGATAAAAGTTTTCCCCTCACGACTTCTTGGCTATCTCCCAAAAGTTTTGGTGTGTTGTTTAATTATTACTATTCAAAATTATCTATTGTTTCTTTTTTTTTTTCTTTCACCTTTCAGTTCATTAGGACTGTTAAGTCTCCATTTAATTTTTAATCCTTTTTCGAAAGCCCATTGCTGAGTTAGTTTTTATTGTGTAGTAGTCTATAAAAGATGTATAATGTTTAAGATGTAGTGCACAGCAGAGACACATGTATACTGTTCCTTTTTTGTTCTCATTCAATCATCTCCAGAAATCTGACTTTTGTCAAATTCTGCTTAAGTCCTTAACCCCTTTATTCTTTTAGTTAAATTTTTCTAGATCTGAGAGGATTACATTGAAATCCCCATTTATACTTTGACTATTTCTTTCTCCAAATCAATTAACTTTTCCTTTTTAGCATTTAGGTGCTATTCCATTTGGTGCATTTTCGATCTCTCTATTAATTCACTGTCTGCTTGGGGTGCTTTTTAGATCTCTATATTAATTCACTGTCTCCTCTGCCTTTAAGGATATTGTAGTTTATCTTTTAGTCTGTTTTTACTGTTGGCTTGTCTGAGATAATGATCACTACCCCATCTTTATTAAATTAAATTTATCTGAAACGTAATATATTTTGCTATAATCCTGTCTTTTAATATCAGTCTTTGTTGTTGTTGTTTTTTAAATTAACCAGTCTTTATATACCGTGTTTCCCCGATAATAAGACACTGTCTTATTATTTTTTTTTTT
>NW_027185779.1:442343-472397 GCF_028583685.1 Petaurus breviceps papuanus | reverse complement strand
GTGCATACAGAGGGTACCGTAATGTAGCCTGTAGCACAGGGGATCACCTTCACTACAGTAGCAATCTCAATAGGGCTTATTTTCGGGGGAGGGCTTATTTTAGAGGAATCTTACACAGTAAGGGGAGGGCTTATTATTGGGGAAACACGGTATATATTTTTATTTTTTGCTTTTTGGGGGCAGTTGGGTTAAGTGACTTGCCCAAGGTCACAAGCTGCTTTTTGTGTTAGTGTCTGAGGCCGAATTTGAACTCAGGTCCTCCTGATTCCAGGGCCGGTGCTCTATTCACTGTGCCACCTAGCCTCCCCATCAGTCTTTGTTTCAAGTGTGCTTCTTGTCAGTTACTGGATTCTGCTTCATTGATATTCACAGTTACAATTGTTAATCCTGCAGTTCCTTCACTTTTGTCTTATACTTTCCCTTCTCTTTGTCATGTTTCCCACTACAAAGAAGAGAATGGTTAGAGAAGTGTGTGCTTACATAAGTGATTTCTATTTTAAGCAATTTGCTTCTATTCCACTGCTCTTTCTTCTTGAGTAGTTCCCAACTACAGGTTTTCTTTCTTTCCTTTTTATTCCATCCTTCAAAATTGGATTTTATTTTGCTTACAACTCATCCCTCCCTGCATTTACTCTTCCTCTTAACTCCCACACCCTTTTCTCTATTCCCACCAGATACCTATTGGAGGTTAATGTATTTCTGTGACACATTCTTTGTGTTTATACATACGCATATGTGTGTGTTCAACCCACTTTTGTCTAATGAGAAGTTCATATGTAGACAATTTCCCCAACCTCTTCCTTTGTGTTTATGTAAACTCTTTTTCTTGCCATCATTATGTGAGATCATCATTCCACTGGCAGCCTCCTTCTTTCTTTTCTGATATATCCCTTTTCCTGCCCCTTTCCTTTTTTCTCTTAAAATCATCAACATATAATAAAACTACTCCCAGACCTGGAAATTAGGGTTCTGAGGAGACATTTGTTTCCCCTTACACTATTTGAATGTAAATATTTCATCATCATATTGTGTCTTCTAGCAGTTCACATTTATTTACCTTTCCTTGTTTACGATGACTCCTATGATTGCATTTCAGAGTGTTAACTCAATTTGGTCCTATATCAGGTATGCCTAGAAATTACATATTTCATTGGGGATCTATTTTTTGTTGTTTTATCCTTGTAAGATTATACTCATTTTTATCCTGGGTAAATTATTCTTGGTTGTAAGCTTTCTGATATGTTGTTGTTTGGTTGGGTTTTTGCTTTTTGGAGGGGGGAATGCAGGGCATTTGGGGTTAAGTGACTTGCCCAAGGTCACACTGCTAGTTTTGTGTTAAGTGTCTGAGGTGAGATTTGAACTTGGGTCCTCCTGACTCCAGGTCCAGTGTTGTACCACCTAGCCGCCCTTGATATAATGTATTTCAAGCTCTTCTGTATGCCAGATTTTATGTGATCCTGACTTTGGCTCCTTAGTACTTGAACTCTTTATCTGGCTGCTTGAGGTAATTTAATTTCCCTTTGATATGTTTTCCAGGTCTTTTTTTTTTAATAGTAGAAACTTGACATTTCTGATTTTTAGTCTTTTGACTTTGTTCTCATATTTCTTATATAATTTTTGATCTTCATCTAGTCCAGTAGACTTTCGATGTTGTTCAGTTGTTTTCAGTTGTGTCTGACTCTTTGTGACCCCATTTGAGGTTTTCTTGGCAAAGATACTAGAATATCTTTTTCCTTCTCCATTTCCTTTCCAGCTCATTTTTAGGATGAAGAAACTGAGGGAAACAGGGATAAGTGATTTCTCCAGCATCATATAGATAGTCTGAGGTCAAATTTGAACTCAAGTCTTCCTGAGTTCAGGCCTGGTGCTCTTATCCACTGTGCCACCCAGCTGTCCCTTTTCAGGACTTTTCAAGGAGCCTGTTATTTGAATAAAGTTTTGCATCTCCTATGCTATACTGTTTATTCTCCTTCCAATACTTTCCTCTAGAGCTCAAATTCCTTTCCCATTTTTTCTTCCTACATATTTTATTTGTAGCATTTTCTAATTCTTGCTTTATTTCTTCCATGAAATCTGGTAAATCTTAAGGACAGTTCTGTAATTTTCTTGCGGCGTTCATTTGCAGATGATGTGAAGTTATTTTCTTTTGAGTTTCTGTCTTGAGCATTTTCTTGCTTTTACTCATTTTTACAGCTTTACTTTTTAAGCCTATATTCAAGGTCAGAAGGGCACAGTTACCACCTCTAGGTGTCCTACCTTAGATTCTGATTTGTGCTCCAATTTCCCTGGTCCCTGAGATGAAATGTTTCTGTAAGCTGTGCTCCTAGGTTAGTCTGTTTTGTCCAGACCCCTTCCTTAGTTCCCATAGGCTTCTGGTTATCTCTTTGTGTGGACCTGGTTTTGCAAAATACACTTAATATCATTTCTCAAATTTCTGAATAGTTATTGATGCCATGACCTTTTAATGTCTTTTCTGGAGTAGTTGTGAGAGAACTGAGCTGACCTGTGGCCCTTACTATGCCATCTTGAGGGACAGTTTTTTAATTTCTTTTTTTTTTTATTGTAATTTATTTATTTTTAGTTTTCAACATTCTTTTCCACAAGATTTTGAGTTATAAATTTTCTCCCCATCTCTCCTCTACTCCTCCACCCCAAGATGGCAAGCATACTGAATACCCCCTTCCCCCAATCTACCCTCTCTTATATATATATATATCCTCCCCATACCTCCTCCTTACTTTCTTGTAGGGCAAGATGGATTTCTATACCCCATTACCTGTATATCTTATTTCCCAGTTGCATGTCAAAACAATTTTTAAACATTTGTTTTTAAAACTTTGCATTCCAGATTCTCTCCCTTCTTCCCTCTTCACCCACCCCCACTGGGAAGACAAGCAGTTCAATATAGGTTATACATGTGTAGTTATGCAAAACATTTCCATAGCAGTTATATTGTGAAAGACTAACTATATTTCTCTCTATCCTATTCTATTTTCTCCTTTGACCATGTCCCTTTTCAAAAGTTTTTGCTTCTAACTACCCAATCTGCTCTCCCTTTTATTATCCCCCATCTTAACCCCTTCCCTCTACTTTCCTGTAGGATAAAATACCCAATTGAGTGTGTATGTGATTCCCCCCCCCTTATGCCAAATCCTTTCACCTTCCTATTCTTCCCCTCCAGTGTAAAAGCCTTATCCTGCCTCCTTTATGTGAGATAATCCACCTCCATTCTATCTCTCCCCCTCTCCTCCGAATATATTCCTGTCTCACCTCTTAATTTTATTTTTTAGATATCATCCCTTCACATTCAGCTCACCCTGTGCCCCCTGTGTATACATGTGTGTACACACACACATATACATACAGACACATACATCCACCTATATATACATATATATATATATATATATATATTCCCTTCATCTGTCTTTATACTGAGAAGTTTCATGAGTTACAAATATCATCTTTCCATATAGGAATGTAAATAATTCAACTTTAATAAGTTCTTATTATATCTATTTTTCCTTCTTATACCTATTTTGTTTACCTTTTCATGCTTCTCTTGTATTTGAGAGTCAGATTTTCTGTTCAGCCCTGGTCTTTTCATCAAGAATCCTTGAAAATCTTCTATTTCAAATGAATGTACACATTTTTTTCCCTGAAGTATTATATTCCATTTTGCTGGGTAGGTAATTCTTGGTTTTAAATCCTAGATCCTTTGACCTCCAGAATATCATATTCCAAGCCCTTTGATCCCTTAAAGTAGAAGCTGCTAGATCTTGTGTTATGCTGATTGTGTTTCCACAAAACTCAAATTGTTTCTTCCTGACTGCTTGTAACTCTGGGAACTCTGGGATTTGGCTTTAATATTCCTACGAGTTTTCTTTTGGGGTATCTTTTTCAAGAGGCGATTGGTGAATTCTTTTGCTTTCTATTTTGCCCTCTAGTTCTAGAGTATCAGGGCAGTTTTTCTTGAGAATTTCTTGAAGGATGATTTCTAGGTTCTTTTTTATCATGGTTTTCAGGTAGTCCAATAATTTTTAAATTTCTCACCCAGATCTATTTTCCAGGTCAGTGGTTTTTGCGGTGAGATATTTCACATTGCCTTCTATTTTTTCACTTGTTTGGCTCTGTTTTATAGTGTCTTGTTTTCTCATAAAGTCATTAGCTTACATTTCCTTCAATCTAATTTTCAAGGAATTATTTTCTTCAGTGAGCTTTTTAAATTCCTTTTTTAAGGTGTTATTTTCTTCAGTGTTTTTTGGGGGGGGTCTCCTTTAGGAGGCTATTGACTCATTTTTCATTATTTTCTTGCATCATTCTCATTTCTCTTTCCAATTTTTTCTCTTCTTCTTGATTTTTAAAATCCTTCTTGAGGTTCTCCATGGCCTGCGGCCAGTTCATATTTTTCTTGGCAGATTTAGATGCAGGAGTTTTGAATTGGTTCTATGTTTTGATCGTCTTTGTCACCAAAACCAATTCTGTAGTTTGATTTGGCTTCCTCTGTTTGTTCATCTTACCAGTCAATTACTTGGGTTCTGAGCTCTTTGCCATGGTAGAACTCTGCTTCCAGAGTCGAGAGTGCTGTGTCTCAGACTTTTGGGGTTTTATGCTACTTCTGTTGTTCTCAGAGCTTCTTCTAGGCACCTGCCTCAGAACTGTGAGGAGGACTGCCTCTTCACAGTCTCAACAAGCTCTGCCATGCCAGTGCCCCTCACCCCAGGACTACCACCCAAGACTGTGACCTAGATGCAAGCAGAATTGTACCTCTGTGCCAGCAGAGAGATTGCTGCAAATGCCCTTTGGTTGACCACTTGGTGTCCCCATGATCTGTGGGCCTAGAGCCTTGGAAGAAGCCACCACCACCCCAAGGGCAGGGGTGGGACCACACTCTTCTCTTACCCAGTTCCCACAGAGTTCCCCCACTGACCTTTTACTTTCCCTTTGGCATTTATAGATTGAGGAATCTGGAAACCAGCATAGATGACAGTGATTCACTCTCCTGAAGTCTGTTACAGCCGGTCTGGGCCGCTAATTTGGGTGCTCTGCTCCCAGCCTGGTTCAATAGGCCCTTCCTGTTGGCCTGCCAGGCTGCCATCAGCAGGGATTTGTTTCTCTCTGTCATTTTGTGGGTTCTGTAGCACTCAAAGTTGTTTAGAGTCATATTTTATAGGTATTGGAAGAACAGGAGCCCAAGAAGTTCCTACTTTTACTCTGCCATCTTGGTTCCACCCCCTGAGAGAGGAGCCTTTGTAATAATCTAGGTGAAACTTGACAAAAGCCTGGACTAAGGTGGGTGGATGACTTTGAGTACAGAGAAAGAGTTAAGATTGGGGAAATGTGTGGGCCTAGAATTGGCATGATTTGTCAATTGATATTCATCTGCCAAATGATGAATTTATTTTGCCCACAGTAGTTTAAGCATCTTATTTCTAACATAAATGCTGAGAACATATAATCACTATTTCTCAGACTTTCTAAATTTTAAGTCATTTTTAATTTATGGAATAAAACAAGCATTTCCATAATAAAGTTTTTTGGGGGTTTTTGAAGGGGGGGGGGGCGTTGTTTTTTTTTTCTTTGCCTTTTGGAGGGCAATTGGGGTTAAGTAACTTGCCCAAGGTTACACAGCTAGTTTGTGTGTGTGTGTGGGTGTGGGTATGGGTATTAAGTGTCTGAGGCCGGAACCGAACTCGGGGCCTCCTGACTCCAGAGCCTGTGCTTTACTCACTGCGCCACCTAGCCGCCCCTCCATAATAAAGTATTATAAAAAAAGATGAATTGCACATGCAACTGCAAAACTCTTAATAGACAACTTGCTATTCCTTCTAAATATGTAATAAAGTTATCATGCAAATTTCTTTGTTTTTCCTTTTTTTTCCCTCCCTACCACATGTCTTTTGTAGGTAATTTGGGTGTTTATAATGGTCAAAATTACTTATTCAAAGTTGTTTTTAAAACAGTATTGCTGGTACTGTATACAGCGTTCTCTTTGTTCTGCTCATTTCACTCTTCGTTATTTTGCCTAGGTCTTTATATGTTTTTGTAAGATCATTGAGCTTATCATTTCTTATAGCATGGTAGTATTCCATCACAATCATATACCATAACTTTTTCAGCCATTCCCCAATTGATGTGTATCCCTGCAATTTTTTAGTTCTTTGCCACCACAAAGAAAGCTGTTGTGAACATTTTAGAACTTAGAATTTTTGGTTCTTTACAATTTTGGTTTTGGTTTTGGGGGTTCTTTTTTTTTTTTTTTGGTTTGGTTTTTGGTTTTTTTTGGAGGGGAGAAAGCAGGGCAATTGGGAATGAGTGACTTGCCCAAGATCACACTGCTAGTAAGTGTGTTAGATGTCTGAGGCTAGATTTGAACTCAGGTCCTTCTGACTCCAGGGCCAGTGGTGTATTCACTGCGCCACCTAGCCACCACCCACTTTACATTCTTTCTTTCTTTTTCCCCTAATCATATTTTTAAATTTTAAACAAACCACTACATCATAAGACTTAGTTTCTATTCTGCCTCTCCAGTTATCTATATTTTACAATATAGGTTATTTATACAATTAATAATTTTTCTTTGGGGAGTTTATTTTCTACTTTTTAGATTGTTCATGGTTTTTGCCTTTCTTGGCTGCTTTTTGACCATTGTACAATTCAACTTAATGACAAGTAGGAAGCAAAATGATAAAATTTAAATAATAACTTTTTTACTAATCCTTTTTAAAAAATAAGTTTTAATTGATATCGTCTGTTTCTAAAATCATCATAGTTATCCCAAGTATCCTACCCCCAACCCCTCATGGGGGTCTGAGACTCAGAATGCCTTCCCATATGAAAAGTAGCTTTTTCTTTTTAGAGGAAAAAAAAACCCATCATAACTGATTAGTACATTGAAAAAGTTGAAAAACAATTGCAATGTATAACACTTTTGAAAGTTCCACCTCCCTAAAGAAGTTGATTGGACATATCATCTCATCTCTTCAATCAAATCCTGCTTGACCTTTATAGTTTTGTTACATTTACTTTTAATTCTTTTTGGTATGTGGTTCTTTCCATTTCCACTGTTAAGAGTTGCTGTACATATTTTTTTCTTAGCTCTGCTTACTTCAGTCTCCATCAATTCATACAGTTCTTTCCTGCTTATGTATTTGTCACAGTTTTTTTTTTTAAGTTTTTAACATTTGCTGTTACAAGATTTTAAGTTCAAAACACCCCCCTTCCCAAGATGGCATGCAATCTGATATGGGGCTATACACGTATGATTGTATTAAACATATTTCCACATTAGTTAATTAGTGTACATATCGTTCCACAATCCCTCCATCGACTTGCCATTTTTTTTATCATCTTTGCCAATTTGCAGGGTGTAAAGTGAAACTTCAATATTTTGCTCTGTAGTTCTCTCATTATTAGTGATGTGGAACATTCTTTATGTGGTTGTAGATACTTGGCAGTTCTTTTGCAGATTGTTCATATTCTTTGACCACTTATATTTTGGGAAATGGCTGTCCTGTCAGTCTTAGATATGTCTCTTAATTGCTTCTCTACCTAGGATACCCTTCTCAGAGAAATGTGATATAAATGTTTTTCCCCCCCATTTGGCCAGCACTTCCTTTCTTATCTCCTAGGTGCATTATTTGTTGTTGCAGGTTTTCAGTTTCATATTATGTATTTTATCTTTTGTATTTGCCTCTATCTCTTTAGTTAAGAATATATGTCCCACTGAAAATTGTGAGAGGTATACCTTCTGTTTCTCTTCTAATTTTTTAAATAATATGATCTTTAATATTCATGTCATATTTACTTAGAATGTATTATGGAATATAGTGTAATTTGTCTAAGCCTAATTTATGCTAATTTAGACGACTTTCCAGTTTTCCAAGATGTGTGTTTGTTTTTTTTTTTTTTAAGCAATTGGGGTTAAGTAACTTGCTCAAGGTTACACGGCCAGTTATTTCTGGGTGTGGTGCTGAGTGTCTGAGCCCGGGATTCGATCTCCAGGTCGTCCCAACAGTGGAACCGGTGCTCTTACTCGCTGAGCCACCTGGCCGCCCCTTCCAAGATGTTTTTGTCAGATATTTTCTAGGCAATTTATGTTTTCCATTTTATCAAACACTGGGTTATGAATTCTGCTGTTTCAGAGTCTCCCTCATCTAGTCTGTCCCAAATCATTTTAATAACTGTTGCTGAGATCAGGAAGTTCTGTTCTCCTTTCAGCCTTACTCCTTATCATTATTTCCCTTGATAATCTAGGTGATTGCTTTTCCTAGAATGTTGTTATTTTATCAAATTGTATCAAGTATCCCTCTGGCAATTTGATTAGGATAGTGTTATCATTTTAATTATATTGGCATGGCCTAGTCATAATATCTGAATATTCTTCCAACTATTTAAGTTCTACTTTATTTTTAAGGAATAATAATAGTTTTATCTCCTCTTTACTTACTTTTATATCTTGAATTTTTTCTCTTGTCTTGCTCTGTTGCTAACATGTCCAGAACTGAACTATACCAAATAACAGAAGGGAGAGTCATAAGCTTCATTCTTTACTGGAAAAGTTTTTGATGTATCCCCATTGCATATGATGCTTGCTTTTGGTTTTAGATATTCTTAATGTAATATCACATAATACAACATTATAATAACATTTTAATAATAACATTTCAAAAGATCTCTGTGCCTAACTAGGGATTTAAGCATAAAAGTTCTACATAAAAAGATTTCTGCATCAGTTGAATTGATCATGTGGTTTCATATGTTTTAGTTTTTAACATGATTAGTTATGCTACTTGCTTTCCTAATGTTGAATCTTTTTTTTTTTTAAGCAATTGGGGTTAAGTAACTTGCTCAAGGTTACATGGCCAGTTATTTTGTGTGGGTGCCAAGTATCTGAGGCCCGAACTGATCCCAGGTCTCCCAATGCCGGGGCCGGCGCTCTTACTCATTGCACCACCTGGCCACCCCATGTTGAATCATTTTTACACCCCTGGTTATAGATCCCACTTTTAAGTCAGTGTTCATTAATGAGAATGACCTATCGTTTTCTTTCCCTGGTCTTGGTGTTAGGACTATATTTGTCTCACAGAGAGTTCTGTGAGGTCACTTTCTTTCTGTTTTTGAGAATAATTTGCAAACAATGTCTTCTGTGAATCTGTAAGGACCAAGAGATTTTGTCCCCTCTATAACTAGATCTACTTCCTTTTCTGAGATTGGGTTATTTATATTTTCGAACTTATTCTTATATTTCTTTGTTAGCATATAATTTTGCATATGTTCTAATTGTTTTTATTTCTTCTGGGTTTTATTGTAATTTCACCTTGTTTATTTACTATCTTATTGATTGGATTTTATAGTCTCTTTAATCAGATTAGCTATTTATCAAATTTATAGGTTTTTTTTTTAGAGAATCGACTTTTATTTTTATTTTCTTTATAATTCTTAATTATCATTTCTGATTTATGTATTTCTCCTCTAATTTTTGAGTATCTTCTCTTTTGTGTTTATTTTAGGCTTGTTTATTTGTTGGCTTTCTAATTCTTTTTAATGCATGTTCAGTTCACTAATCCTTTCTTTTTCTGTATTGTTATATATATTTGCAAGGACATAATTTTTCCCCTAATCCTTAACGACTACTTTAGTTGTAACCCAGAACTTTTACTATGTAGTTTTCATCATTACATTTTTTACATAGTTACTGTTTCTGTGATTTGTTCTTTGACTCACCGATTATTAGAATTTCATTGTTAAGTCTCTATTTGGGTCTATATTTTGTGGTACCAAACCAGTCACCCTTTTTGTTGCAGTATTATCTGTAAAGGATGTATTTTAATTATTTCTGCCTTTTTCTATTTGTTTGTAATGTGTTTGCAAACCTTAGTACGTGATCAGTTTTTGTAGAAACTCCATGTGGTATTCAGAAATGTATATATTCTTTTACTGTCCGTTTTAGAAGACACCATAAGTCTTTATTATTACTCTAGCTTTTCCAAGACTTTCTTCAGTTCCTGTATTTTCCCTTTTGTTTTTCCTTTGTAGTTACTTAACCCAAAACAGAGAGAGAACTACTGTCTGTGTCTTCTTGTTGCTCAGAAAATGATTCTTTATAAGTTTGGATGCTGAGGGGAATTGAGAGGATTAACCCAGCAAGTGATTAATTGTGGAAATTGAGTGAACCAAACTGGCTCAATTTTGTGACCCTATTTTGGAACTAGCTCAATTATGGGTCTAGTTCAAAATCTGTTTTGTCAGAAAACTTTATTCAGTTGTAGGAATTGGGGAGAAAAGTCTTAATGTATTGTTTGAACCTATCCCTGTGTGGCTGGGAAGCTGGAACACCTTGATCTGCTTCTTAGGCACCCTTAACTAAGGATCTAGGTTGACCAGAAATCCAGTCTGATCCTGAGACTGATGCAAGGAGTTTTCTCACAATTATACATCTAATATATTTTTCTTCTTTTAATTAATTGGCTTTATTTGATTGTTTTTAATGTATAAAAGTCTGTCTCCCCCTGATTTCATGACCTCACCCAAACGGAGGTGATCAGGTCCTAACTAGTTATGCCACTGGCATTCATTGCTTAATGAATCAATATACTTGGAAGCTTTTGTATAATTGTATAATCCTTGCCTCTTTTTTCTCCCATCTCATTCAAGTAGATTCTCCTTCTTCACCTCCCTTTCAACTAGACCTGTCCATGATTTTTACAGATTTCATTTTTGCACCTTTCCAAAGAATTTCTTTTTCTCTTCATCATCCATCTTCTCTTTCTTTCTGTTAGAAACCTTCATGACCTTTATAATAATAATCTATTCTTCCTTTTTTCTCTGCATTCCACATTCAATCAAAACCTCAAGTTGTTCATTCTGGACTCTCCCTTTTAGGCAGTTTCTGCCAGTGCTTTGTAGTTTGCTCCCACCCCTTTACCATTGTGCCTCAATTCTAGAACAATGCCATCTATTACAGATGTCAGAGGGGACATTACCTCATGATAGGGCTCCTATCCCACCACTAATCTATACCTCCTTTTATTGACTGCATTTGCCCGGAAATCTCCCTATGTCCTTGCTCTTTCACAAAGTAAATTTTTCAAACACCAAATCCTCACCCAGCACAAGGTCCTCATCTCATCTTTCATCCATTGGTTCATCAGTGGAACCTACTACCAAAGCAAGACCTCCTTTTCAATCCTTACTGCCCCCCTCTTCATTGTTCTATAGGCTCTTCTCTTCCTAATACAACAAAATCTACTCCAGCACATCACACATCCCCCTCCATTCCCCTCATCCTGCCCCCTTTCACATATTCTTGTGTTCCTCCAAAAGCAAAAAAACTCAAACACTGATTCATATCTAGGAAAGATATTGCCAGATTCTGTCCATAATGCCCCAAGCCTACTTCACTGTATGCCTTAACACCTCTTTCCTTGTGTACATTTACATATATGTTTCTTACTGATCGCTCTGCAGTCTCTGTCTTTGGCTACTGCATTTATTCATTCCCCTTGTATTTCTGTTGTCTAGGGTATTTAAGAAGCAAATAATATCTTCATTTCTTATTTTCTTTCTAAAAATGTTTCAAATGCCTCTATTTTATTTATATATATGTATGTATTCATTTATGGTTAAGCTTAGATTTGTACAATATGTCGACCTCAGCTGCATCCTGAGTTCCATTGCTTTTCAGAATACATTATTCCATGCACTCCTACGTTTTCTGGTGGGTGCAGAATAGTCTTGCATTATTTGAATTTGCTTTCCTTTGCATTTGAAGGTATTTTTCCTGATCGCTTGCAAAACTTATTTCTGAAATTGATTGTTAAATTTAACCATTATGGGTCTTGTAGTTTGTAGTCTTGTGGTTGTTTTTTGTTTGCTGTTTTCTGGAGTTGATATGTGAATTCTTCGAGTTGGTATTAACTTTTCTATGACCAGAAGTTCTGGGGCAGTTCTTTTATGGTGTTAAGGTTTTTTTCATTCTGTCTCATTTTTCTGAGACATCTATCATCCTTAGGTTTCTCTATGTATACTGTCTTCAAGATCAATGTGTTTTGCTTGCATAATGAGCATATTTATTCTTAATATTATTGCTTTTTGCTTCTTTTCTAAATTGCCCTGCGTGTTAAATTCCCAACCTATTGTTGTTTTATTTTGTTTATTTGGTGAGGCTTGACATTGCAAATTCAAGTTTTTCTATTCTGTTAATTATTTTTGCTCTGCTGGCAATAAATTACGTTCATAATTTTCATTTCTCTTTCATTTCACTCATGGTTCCATGCTCTCGTCATACTTTACAGGGTTCTCTGTCTCATCAAATGTTGGACATTTTCCTTTTTTGGGCACTATTCATTTCTAGATCTAGTGGCCATATTTGTAAATGTTTTCTTTGTTGATTCATCTGCTTATATTCAAGGATTTTGAGTTTTCTTCTTCCTAAGATCTTTTCTAATTTCAACCTTTTTTTCCCCTAAATTTTCTCTTGTTCATTTTCCGACTCTTTGACCCCTCTAATGGTGGTTTCCTTGGGGATTGGATTTTAAAGTATTTCAGCTTCCTCATAGACTTTTGAAATTCTCAGGTCAGCAGCCTCAGTAGTGACTTTTGAGTGGTCAGAGCTGTCCCCAGCCTGGTTCTAGGTCCTTCTGCTCAGACCTGCTAGATTGTCTCTCTTTCTCTTTCCCCATTCTCCCTCCCCAGTAAACAACCAAGATACTCTGTCCTGGGCTCTCTTGGGGCAGTTCAGAGAGCTTCCTCCCTGGTGCTAGGAGGGTTGTCTGCTCCAGCATTGTCAGGATTGTTCTGCTGGTATTTCAAGGTTTTCCATTAGGCAGAACAGTAGTACTTTGGGGCTGTGGCTTTCAGCAGGCTTTTTGCTCCTTAAGGTCTGCCACCTTCCAGGCTATCTGTCACTCTGAGCAAGCTTCTTCAGCCTGGAACTGAGGTTTCCACAGCACTGGAAAGATAGAAGGAGGACAGGGATTGGGGATTGGGTTTTGTTGCTCAGGACCAGTGTGCATCAGTGTTCATAGTTTGTTGCACAGGGGCAGGGGGTGGTGTTAATCTTCTTTTGAATTCTAGGTTCCCTAGACCATGGAGGGTAGTTGAAGTATCTTTATCTGTGGCTCATAATTTGTGTTTCGAATAAACTTGAGAGGTTGTGGGGATCAAAGAAGATGTCTGTAGTCCTCTTGGTGCTAATATTACCCAGAAGTCCCATTACTAGTTCTTAAAAAAGATTACTGTGAAGAGATGCTTATTGTGAAGGATGAGGTTATCCCTGGTTGATGGTTTTAATATTTAAATATTATGGGTTAATCTCATTGCTTCTCTTTAATTGTTTTTTATCCTCAATATTAGTTTTCAGATGATGATAAAGAAAAGGAAGATGTGCCTCTTCAGAGTTCTGCATCTGGTAAATCGAAAAAGAAGAAAAAGAAAAAGAAGAAGCAAGGTGAAGAGACTAACTCTCCTGCACAGGTAACCAGGGTGCCATATTTCCTATTCAGTCTCTGACTCCTTCTAATATTAAGTGATAGCAAAAAGGTGCCTATAATAGAGAGGCAAATAACATAGTGGGGCAGAAGCTATGGAGTATTGGGTATCACTTAAAGAAGACCTTGGATGACCTTGGGCACGTCACTGAGAAAGGTTAACATGGCAGAAGTGTTGGAAAGTGTTGATAATGTTTGGGCATTTGCTTTATTTGTTTTAATGAAGTTGTTCCTATTTGTTGACATCCGGTCTGATACAAGTTATAAAATCTATGAGCTGAGCTAAGGGTAGAAGAAGCAAGGGCCTTAAGTTGCCATGTCATGTTCTCAGACTTTACAAAATGGTCAGTTGCCCTCAGTCATTGGGCATTGCTTTCTGATCCAGCTAGGTATCTATTTTAGATAACATGAATTCACAAAGCAAAAATAATATTGTATATCATCTCCCTTTATCCTTTAGGTGTTTTTGGTTTTGTTTTTTTGCTTTAATAGCTACCACTGACCTTAACAGTTATTTCCTCTATTTAAAAAAAAAGTTAACTCCCCAAAACATGGTTAGTATGGTACTTTGAAATATGTTGAATATTTTTATTACTAGTAAAAATAGCTCAGAACAGCATTATGAAGTTAATTAACTATTTATGTACAGAGAAACAATGGCATACTATATGGCTCTCTTTGGGTTTTGTTTTCTTAAGGTTTTTTTGTCCATATCTACACTTACCTATTTGTAACTCTGCACTTTATTGTCAGAATATCAGAGCTGACATCTCTGTTATTGTTTGCAAATACGTTGTATTTGCTTTTATTAAATAAGCAGATAATTGAATAGGCAGACAAGTAATTAAATAAATGTATGCATACACTGAAGAATCAGCATGGGATAGTGGATAAGGAACTAGCCTTAGAGTCACAGACCTGGGTTTTCATGATGTTGGTCTGTAAGGTACTTGCCTTCTTATTTCCACAGGGCATTCTAAAACTGTGTTGCCTATTTATATTGGTTAAGGAAGCTCCCCCATCGTATTAGTAAATAACGATTTTGATTTTCTTTCATGTACCTCTTCCCTTCCTCTCACCTATCCTCCATTTCAGACACTATCTATAAACTGGAGGAATTTAGTATGGCTTGATTACAGTGGAAATTTTATGTGACTTCAAAGTAGTCATAAAATATAATTTTGTCAATAACAGTAAAGCAAAAGATAGTGCTTATGATAATATAATTGATTAGGGATGTGGACTGAATGAAATATCAAATATGAAACCGGATATTTGTTTCGTTTCCATCTAATTGTTTTGGAAAGCACTATTTTAGGTCAAACCTCTAACAACCTTAATTGTCCAGAATAGCTAAAACACAATAGAGTAAGGGGAAAAAATGTCTATCTATAAGCTTATAGATTTACTCTGCCCTAAAGCAGCAATTATCAGTTAAACTGTGAACTATAGACCTATGCAGCCAGGTGGCTCCACTAGTTAGTACACTTGGGGTTAAGTTAGTACACCTGGGGTTAAGTTAGTACACCTGGGGTTAAGTAGACCTGAATTCAAAATAAACCCTCAAACACTTACAAGGTATGTGACCCTAGGCAGGTCTTTTACCTCTGCCTCAGTTTCCTTATCTGTAAAGGAAGGCAGTAATAGTACCTATGTCCCAGGGCAGTTATGCAGATAAAATGTGCAAAACACTTTGCCAGCCTTAAAGTCCTATGTAGAAATCCAGAATCATTATTATTATCAGTGTTGTCATTATTAGTCTTTTTGGTTTCATTTAATATTGTCAACATTCTATTTAAGGCATTTGGACATTTTTCTTCTACAGGATACAGAAGAATTAGAGAAAGAGTTTAGAGAAAATTTTCCAATGGACACCTCTAAAATCCATCCAAAACAGAAAAAAGATCCTTCTTTGAAGACCATGAGCACTAGTGATCCACCTGAAGTACTCATCAAAAGTAGCCAGGTAATTTTTTTCTGTTATTTATGAATCAAAGCCTTGCAGATTCAATAGTTGAAGTGAGCCATGGTGGCTTAGAGGGAAACCTCTGTAAGGATGCAGATGTTTGGTTAGCATGACCAGTGTTTAAAAATTATATCAAGTTTTATGTGGCTGGCAATTCTTTTTTAGGCAATGTAATAATTATATTTTAAATTGGGCTTTTAAAGACATATTTTGTGGAAGGTACTGATAATGTAGCTAGTTGTTTTGTGGGAAGGCAAGAGCAAGAGAGGGGCATTTCATTAGAGGAAAAGAATGAACTAGTCATGCTGAGACAATAGTACTTGGGCCATATGGCCCTTTACATACATCCAGTGGATCTTTATAAGACTTCTGGTTTCTATCAGGGCCCAATATTTGTTAAGGAATGAGTTTTTAAATTATATTAGACAAAGCTTTAAAAAAAAAAAAAACTGAAAATGTCTAAAGACTGATTTGAAACTAATAAAAATAGTAGATTCTGGGGGGAAGGTTCTGAATTCTACATTTATGTTTTGAATTAGAAGGAAGTAATCCACAACATTTGTGGGTTTAGCAACATCATTAAATAAGGTCATTTACCATTCATCAACTGAAATACACCAGTGTTTTTATTTAGCAACTCACCGTCAACGGTACTGTTCTTTTTTTTTTTTAATGTATACTGGTGTAACCCATCTTTGGTCACTTCAGTTATTTAAATTCCTTATTTCTTTTTCTTTTTTTTAAAAGCAATTGGGGTTAAGTAACTTGCTCAAGGTTACACGGCCAGGCGTTTCTGGGTGGGTGCTAAGTGTTTGAGCCCGGATTCGATCCCCAGGTCATGTCTACTCTGGGGCTGGTACTCTTACTCACTGTGCTACCTGGCTGCCCCTCATTATTTCTTTATAGAGTGTTTTATCTTGTTTTTATACAAGTCTCAAGAAGATTGACTCCCAAATATTTTGTGCATTTTATAGTTATTTTGCATGGATTTCCCTTTTTATTTTTTCTTCCTTGTGCATGTATATATAGAAAGGCTATAGATTTCATGGGCTTATTTTATATCCTGCTTCTTGACTGAAACTACTAATTGCCTCCGTTTTTTTGTTGATTTCTTCTTCTTGTTTTTTTCCAGCAAACACCATGCTGTAAACAGAGAGGGTTTTTTTTTTCCTCTTCTTTACCTATGTTTATGCTTTTGACTTCTTTCTTTTGGAACCATGTCAGATAATAGCAGGGAAAGGTTACAAATGCTGCTCCTCCTCTCTCTTGACCCCTAGGTGACATCTCCATGGAGCAACTAACCAAACCAGGTTCCTTCTTGCTTACCAGACTCCCAGGTCTGAAGGGAGAACGGCAGAGCTCATAGTTTCTTGGCTCTGCCTGCTGAGCACATGACCAGACTGTATACGCAGTCTGGAGGCAGGATTTTCTCTAGTCGAGTTTTGCTTGTTTTTGTAAACTTGCTAAAGAGCTAGAACCACAACAGGGTATACTTTTGTATGTGGTTGTCAGTAAAACTACAAGAACTCCTGGTGCTCCTTGAGAGCTACTTCATGTTTATCACTGCTTCTTAGGAGGGGTTAGCATAAAGCAAAGAATAACTATACCTGACAGTGTTGACTGTCACTGGTCAGAAAGATCTCTCTTCCTCCCTCTCGGCCCAGGAGCCATGCTTAGAGGTAAAAAACTGGAAAGGTGGATGGAAGGAGTCAAAGACAGAATGTACTCATAGCAGTACTTAATTGATGGGGAATCGAGTATTATTCCACCTTAAGGAATGTCAGCTGGAAAGGCTTCTATGGACATAATAACCAATCTTGTTCCTGGAGAACAAGACATTGAAACACATCTTCCTTCACTCTAGAGGTGGGAGATATAAATATAGTGTGCAATGCTGAGGGGACTTTCTGACCCAAAACACAGTTACTCAGTTTTGATTAACTATTTTTCTTTGATAATGGAGGGAGTTGTAAATCTGGAAATAACTGTGATGTCAAAATCAGGTATATTAATGGAGCTTCAGTTTATAGCTGCCAGCTTGTTCCTACACAACAGTATGCCAGTGGGAGGGGACAAAGAACTCCAATATAAATTAACCAAAATTTTAAAATAATGAAAATGAAGGAAAATTTCCATTCTGTGTTATTAAACCTATCATAGCCATATTATATAAAGACCTTCTTTAAATTTAAATTTCTGCTAGTTGAATCTTTGAATAAGAACTAATTTTTATTTATGTCACTTAAACAACAATAAGTTTGTTTTATGCTTCTTTGATTAATCACTGCATCTTTGTTAAGATCACTTGCCAGTTATGCATAAGAAAGTCCTCTGAACAAAACTGAGTGTTTAATATTATATTACAAAAATATTTTTTAAAACTTTCTATTTCAAAATAGCCTGTTAAGACTCTTCCACTTGCTGTTTCTACCGAGCCATCTGTAATTTTATCACAAAATGAATCTGACAAGATCCCTTCCCAAGTGCCCCAGACGCAACAAGAGACAGCTGTTTCCAAGCCTAATCTTAAACAGAATAGTGTGCCTCCTTCCCAGAGTGAGTAAACCCTCATAAAAGGGGGGTGGGGGAAATGGGAACAGGCAGTTGGAGGGGTCCGGGGTTCAAATTATACAGCTTCTTTGTGCTGCCAAGGTCAGCATTTTGAAGTGTTTATTGTATTGGGAACCAGATAGGAAGGGTTAGATTGTCAATCAGATTCAAAATACATCAACACTAGCTTCCCTTGTCCTTAATTTGTCAGCCAGGTTTATGGGATTCTTTTTTTTTACTTTTTGGAGGGCAGTTGGGGTTAAGTGACTTGCCCAAAGTCACATCGCTACTAAGTGTATCAAGTGACTGAGGTCGGATTTGAACTCAGGTTCTCCTGACTCCAGGGCCAGTGCTCTATTTACTGCGCTACCTAGCCGCCCCAGGTTTATGGGATTCTTACTGGGAACCCTTGTACTATTTGGCTCAGTAAATTGCATCTCATTTTAATGTCCCTCCCAGCTTTAAAATTATTCTATGATCCTCTTAAAAGCTCTCTAAAGAACCCAATATTAGAAGAATTTTCATGAGTAAATGACCAGTAGTCACAAAAGATTGATAATTTGGATCAGTTCTTGGTTAGGACAGAGGTCAGAGTAAGACTATTAAAGTAACCTTCATAGAGAGGAACACTTCTGTTACTTTTGATTTTTCATATGCACTGTATGTTACAAGCAGAAGTACAGCTTTTCTTAATCCTTCAAATAATGAATTCCTCTAAATGTTTTGCATCACTTATTTGTATTGGGCACAATTACTGTATTTTTTCTTTTACAAGGGCAATTAGAAAAGTCTTTTGAATAGCAAAACATAAAGTAGGGAAAATGGAATATTGAAAACATAACACCTAAAAAATTAAACATAGATTTAGTAAAATTGTCACAAAAGAGAATTCTTAAAAGAGGATTTTATTTTGTTGTAACTCTTATGAAGCATGGAGAGGTACTTTATCTAAGTTTTTTCCTTTATGTTTTGCTACTCTTTTAGCCAAGTCTGAAGCTAGCTGGGAATCTCCCAAACAAGTAAAAAAGAAGAAAAAAGCTAGACGAGAAACGTGAATGTTTTATCCTGAATTGGACATGTGTTGTGCAGACACTGTCTTGAAGATTATGCTGTTTATGCAATAATTTGTGAACATGTACAGAATTTTATATAAATTTCAACTGATTTTTAAAGACAAAACTGCTGTGAATGCAACCATCATTAAAATGGAATCAAAGGAAAGTTAATTTGCGGAATTAAGAGCTCAGCAGAACATGCTACATTGCTGGAAGACACTTAGGAGTCTCTTTTTCAATTTTATGAACTATCTTAATTTAAGAATATAGATCTCCTGATTTTACAACAGTGCCCTGTTTACAACAGATTGTGTTCTGTCTCATCTGCAGCTGAGGACTAGAGGAATGTTTAGAAAAAGGGTTGGCTATAAAATAGTGGGTATTTCTTGCATCCTTGATTCACAGATTGTCTACCATTTGAATTTGCTTAACATGTAAATCAAAGTGCTTTGATTAATTGCATAATCTTCCACATTTTACATATTTTGGGGTAGCAGTGTGTATTAAAGGAGTCACAAGTGCAAATACAGAATCATTTGTCATTTTTTTAGCTGAACCTTTATGGTTTGGTTGACAGTTAAAAGAAAAATGCTTTCAATTAAAAGATCAGAAATGCAATTGACACTTGAGTATGGTTCATGAAGTTATTTTTGATAGTCTTAAATTACTTGAATTCTTCAAAGTGCAGTATATTTTTAATTATATTACGAAAACTCAACTATGTGTATATGGTCTTGTTTCTGTTGTTTCCTTTTAAAAGTTCATGCTTGTGTTTAACTGCTCATTTTTAATGATGTGAACTTTTAGTCAAACTTTAATTCACCTTTTCCCTTTCCCAAGCAATTATTTTTACCAGCTTCAGCTCTGTTCTCTTTGTTGCTAACATGTCTTTTGACTTTAAAATTGAAATCATTCACACACTAGTTATACAAGACATCAAAGTTTTGATGGAGAATGGAAGACTAAAATCAGACAGCTTTAATTGACATTGTCAAGAACTCCAGTTATCAGGAATACATTTTTTTACTGCCTTAACCTGTAGTGTGTAGAATATGCATCTAAATTTCTTGAGGGGGGGATTAGTGTTTTTATAAGAATTTTCATGTAAGTATTGCAGTTGTAGTTAAATAAGGAACATTTCCCACTTGAAACTGTATTGATTAAAATGATGTGTGAAATGTTCCATTTTCAGGCACTGTGTAATTATATTGTAATGAACTGGCAGGTATCTTTGTATCTATAAATAGTGCATGCTCAGCCATGTACACTGTAAATAGCCTTTACCAAATGTGTTTGACAAGGACCATAATTAACATCCCTTAGTGAATTGTGATCAAGAAAAAAAAAGCCATGAATTATTTGATGCGATTGGCTTAGTTGTTTTTAATGTGCTCAGAGAAATTGTTTGTAACAGCTGTAACCAATGGTACTGATCCAACCATCCAATATTTGTCTTATTTTACTTGACTGCAGTTTGGTAGTATTGACTTTACGAATGCTAGAAAGGGTAGAGAAACAAAATTACTTTAGTTTTGCTGAAGATTGGCCTTTATCAATGAACTGCTTTCCTAATAGTGATTGCTAACTTTTATACAGGTGTTAACATCTGTTTCAGGAACATGGCAGTTATGTTTACATGTTCAGACTTTTGTTTAATTCAGTGACATTTCTAAGTTGATTTGTTTAAATAAATTGAGCAAATGATAGCTTTGTTTTGTTTTATTTTGCTTTATGGGAGTAAAAAATTCCTAATGTGATGCTGGATTTTTAAAAAATTATTTTCTTTGGTTAACTTTAATACTTCTCAAAGACTCAAGGACCCTGGTTTATCTGCCAGAACTTCTTATGGCTCTTCCCCAGGGAGAAGGGGAAAGAAAAAGAGCCTGCGTAATTAAGAAATGTGCCAAACGGTCTTCGTTTAAAAGGATATCTTGGGTGTCGGTTATTGAAATGTAAATTTATCATTTCTGGTAATAGTATGTTTCATTCTTTTAGGCACTCATTATCTAATGGATTTTATTTTATAGTCTAATTAGTTCTGTGTTTGTATGTAGATACTGCAGAGCAATATTTAAGTCCACACTGTTTATTTTCTTAATTAAAAAATATGTTAATACAACGTGAAATGTTTGATAAAATCTAAATTTTTTTACCCAGTACTTCCATTTGGTTTTATTATGGTTTGATGGTTTTGAAGTTTTTGTGTAAATTCAGTGTATACATAGAACTGCTTTTCAAAGAGACTTAAAGAATGCTGTGTCGTGTAAGATTTTTTGCTTGTTATCAATAAAACAAACTCCTTTTTCCCTTTCCTTTTTTAAAAAAAAACATTTCTCAAAGAAGACATTCTCCCCACCTTGGAAAATTCTCTTTGATGTTATGATTGTTACAGCATGCTCTCAAGTGACATTTGTTGTATCTTCTGCCAGAGATTTACTTGCTTTTATTGATAAGGGTAGAAGATATACATACATACATATACATACATACATATATATATATATATATATATATATATACATACACACACATACATACATACATACATATATATGCACTTTTCTGGCTTTTTTTTCACTCAGCATCATTTCAGTATTAAAATTAAGAGTGTTTAAGTATAGTATCTTAGAGAGAATAGAATAGTTCTTGAATAGGGAATGACTTGATGAAAGTGATGGTATTGAAGAAGATTCATCTGGCAGTAATATACTCATTCAAATCACACTTGAATTATCTGCCCAAGCTTACTTGACACAGTTAAGGGAGAAAAATAGCTGTGAGACCATACAGAATGCATAAACTTGTGAATGCATTCTGTAAACTGCTGGAACTTCTTTATAAAGGGACCCCCTTCCTCCCCCCCAAAAAAGGGGGGCTAGGACATGGACCTTTCCTAAAATGTGCTTATGTGAGACCGGTTACTCTCCTTTGGGAAACCTCACCTCATCACCACAACAGAGTACCATAGAGCATATAAATTGACCTTTTAAGATTAAGGAAATCTTCAAAATAGAAATTAATTTACAGAATGGGTACACTGGCAGCTGACAGGTGCCAGAAATCCCCCATCTCCTGCTCTCACCAGCTACTGCTGACCAGCAGAGATCTCCTCAGCCCCCATTCCTGCCTGTTGACTGCTGTTCAGAGTAGCAGGTGATGGGCAGCAGAAATGCCCCAGCTCCCAGTGGTAATAGACAGGCGCTGGGGAATTTCTGCCACCTGTCAGCTCTGCTTTCAGCGGCAGAAACTAGGAGAGCTAAGGGAAGCCTTGATGTCTTGTCAGCTTTTGCTGAGAGCAGCAATGGGGTGTGGACTTCATCCTTTATGGTAAGTATAGATTGGAACCTCACATTTAAATTAGTCTGTGTACCAGATTAACTTGTGCCCCTACAGGGAGTATTAACCTTAAGTGCTCTTATGGTTAATTCTTAATCAATACTCTAGGAAGTCAGTATAGTAAGTTATACATAGTATATCTTTTCCTTTTATCTCTTTCCTCCCTGAAATGTCAATAAAAAGGACTTTCTCGAGAACATTTAGTTTTAAATGAGTTCACATATTGGGAACATTTTATAAAATGTGAAATATTTAAGTATTTATTTTTATCTCAATTTTAAAACTCTTTTTCCTTTTAAATTTTTTTGTAGTTTACAACATTCAGTTCCACAAGTTTTTGAGTTCCAAATTTTCTCCCCCTTTCTCTCCTTCCCTCTGCCCCACCCCCCAAGACAGCATGTGATCTAATATAGGTTCTACATACACCTTCACATTAAACATTTTCACAATAGTCAAGTTAAGAAGAATTATAACCAATGGAATGAACCATGAGAGAAAAGAAACAAAGCTAAAAAGAGAGCAAATAGTCTGCTTCAATCTGCATTCAGACTCCATAGATTCTTTCTCTGGATGTTGATAGATAGCCCTTTCCATCATGAGTCTTTTGGAGTTGTCTTAGAACCTTGCATTGCTGAGAAGAGCCAAGTCTATAAAAGTTGTCATCACATATACAATGTGTCTGTAATTGTGTACAATGTTCTGGTTCTGCTCCCCTCACTCAGCATCAGTTCATGTAAGTCTTTGCAGGTTATTATGAAAGACTCACTTTTTAAAACCTTAACATAAACTGAAGGAAAAGGGAACATCTCCTGATAGACCTGAAGTTTAGTTTAGATTACAATAAAATATATAATTCCCTTTTAGAAGGTCAGAGGGCAACTATTTTAACATGTTAATTGACGATTCAATTGACCTTAATGCTAAGTTTTAAAAAATATTTACTCTTTACAGACTTTAATCCCTATCTTCCTGTTCCTTTTCCTTTGGTTTGAACTTTCCCACTGTTCAAAGTAAGGTAGTTGGCTCTCAAAACATTGAATGTCGGATTTATAAAACACTATTCCCTCAAACTGGCTTAGGTACCAGGGGTACCAGGGATGTGCAATATTCAGCTATGGATTAGTTTTAACTTTTTTTTTTTTTTTAACATATTGAGGGGCCACTAGGTGGTGCAGTGTATAGAGCACTGGTCCTAGAATCAGGAGGACCAGAGCTCGAATGTGGCCTCAGACCCTTAATACTTACTAGCCATGTGACCTTGGGCAAGTCATTTAACCCCAATATCCCCTCAAAAAGCATCAAAAAGTTTCAAGGACTTAAAAATCTCATTTCCAAAGACTGGATAAAAAGAAGATAAAAACCATGTCTTGGGAGCACTTTAAAGTCTGAAGCATCAAACTACCCCCAGGACAATATAGCATTCTGTTTCATTAGAGAAAAAGGAACATTTTCCTTTATGACTCTCCTCTTCCAAAATTATCATGTTAAAAAACTTTAATTTTATTTTTCTCTTCCCTTTTTCAATTATGTAATTATTACTGTCAAATAACAAGGGCACAAGAAAAATAAACAGATTTTAGAGCCATCTGGAAAACTGCTTAAAAGAAATCCCTAGAGTATATTAACTTCAGTTAAGTGAATTCAGCTAACATACAATCAGAACTCTTCCTCCAACTTTCGAAGTAATTTACAAATAACAGATAAGGATTGAATTTATTTAGATGTAAAAAAAAAAGGTGGATCCATCAGTTTTAGCCCAATTTGCTAGATTTGTTTTAAACAAAGAGTTGTAAGTTTTCTATTTAACTCAATCACGAAATTCACTTCATCAGAATTCCTTTAGCATTCTGATTGTTTTTTGTCCTTGTTTTCTGTTATATTTGGGTAGATTTTCACCTGGAGTACTTTGTTTTTGTCCTTTCTATCATCCTTAGCTTCAGGTGAACTACTGTCTCCTTATGTCTTCCCTCATCTTGTACTTGTGAAGTTGATATATATATATATATATATATTTTAGCAATTAGGGTGAAATAACTTGCTCCAGGTTACACGGCCAGTTATTTCTGGGTATGGTGCTAAGTATCTGAGCCCGGATTCAATCCCAGGTTATCCCAACTCTGGGGCCGGTGTTCTTACTCGCTGAGCCACCTGGCTGCCCTTGAAGTTAATTTTTTTATACCCAAGTGGAAGACTTTTATGATATTAGAAAATTAATTTTCTTCTCTTTTGAGATCTTAAATTCTGACTGCAATCCAGTAAATTAGCTATTCTCAGCTTTATGTTCCCTGCAACATTGATAAGTATGTCTTAATGGCTTTTATACATATTATTTTAAATGTTAAACTGCTGGGCAATGTACAGATCTCCTGGGCTATTGTGGACCTTGAATATTGAAATCAAACTGCTAATGACTCCTTTCAGTTTGGCCTTTTACAAATTTATCTGTCGACTATCCCACATCTTTCCATATTGTCCACAAGAAATGACAATAGAATGTTGGATTCTTTGATAAAACGATGTAAACTCTCCATCCTAATCTGAATGTCTTCTCATAATCATGGCTTCCCTTTGTAGATATATGCTAAACATCCTAATACATTATGGGAGTTTTGCCAGGGATTGAAGTCAAGTTTATTTCAGTATACTTTGCAAACTCATTCGCTTTTCTTAAAAAAAAAAAATTAGAACATTTGCCTTTCTGTAGTCTTCCATTATCACTTAAAGATCACCAATCTAGTGGCTCATCTGTCAGCTTTATAAATTTGCCACTCATTTGGCCCGAATGACTAACAAGAGGAACTGTTTAATTACTAGGTAGCCATTTTGGGTGCCAACTCATTGGATATTTTTATTTCATCGTCTAAATTATGAAGACCATTAACTTTGATAGAGAAAATATAGGCATTTGAGACTGGACTTATTATTTCATTGATAGAGAAAATTACCAAAGCAGATCAGCATCTTCTCTGGCATGTGTGGTCTGTGATTTTCCCAGGGTCTAATAGCCAGAATGTTAGAGGCCAGACTTGAGTCCATCTTCCTGGCTCTGACGCCAGCACTCTCCACTTTATTACTGCTGTCCCTCTCTGTAACAGAGAAAACAGAAGCAAACTATGTTCTTCTACCTTGTATTGTGAATATCTCATCCACCTTGTGACCTATCTTCTATAGAAAGACCAGCATGCACTTTAAATATAGAATATGTTCACCTGACCTTGTTTCTATAAGCATTTCACATTTTATTCAGGTCCCTACAACATTTTCAACTTTCCATGGGTGCTAAAAGTGAGACACTCAATCGTGCCTCGTAGCTCTCCTAGAAAACTGAAAAATGTAATTGCTACTTCTCTTTCTTAGACTTTGAAAGCCACATTCATCCACCTTTCCTTTCTCTTATCCCTTAACAGGTCTGGCCAACTTCTTACCTGGTCTTACCAATTTCACACAAGTCCTTTTTGCCCTTCTTGGACCCCCTTACTCAACAAGTTCATGGTTGGATTAGTTCGTGATGCCACCAAAAATGCATTAGTGCCGAATTTTCCCACATCTCCAATATTTATTATTTTCATTTTCTGCCGTATTAGCCAGTACTTTGGAATTGTTTCAGTTTGCATTTCTCATAATCAGTGATTTAGAGTATTTTTTTAAATATGGCTATAAATAGCTTTAATTTCTTCATGTGAAAACTGCCTGTTCATATCCTTTGGCCATTTATCAATTGGGAAATGACTTGAATTCTTACAAATTTGACTCAGTTCTCTATGTATAGATTCATAAGCCTTGTATATAGGTAGAAAAGTATTCTCTCGTTTTCAGCATTTTGTTCAGTCATGTCCCATTCTTCATGAACCCATTTGGGTCTTGGCAAGGATACTGGAGTGGTTTGCCAATTCCTTCTCAAGCTCATTTTACAGATGAGGAACAAAATGGGTCAAGTGCCTTCCTGAGCATCTCACAGGAACTAAGTGTCTGAGGCTGGATTAAAACTGGAGATGAATCTTCCTGACTCCAGGTCCAGCACACCCTATTCGCTGAGCCACTTAGCTGCTCTTATTTTCAGTACTGAGTCCATACTTATTTCCACAACTTAATGTCCTTTGCCTTTTCAGATGCCTTGTGAATTGATTCACAGTTCCCTTACAATTGCAATTTGTGCCCAGCACAGACCTGTACATACTACACTAGGTCTAATCTAGCTGCTTATTTTCTTCAATGCAATTTCTAACTCTCTGGAAGGACATCTGTGAATCGGATGTTAGAGCCCAAGTGTGGTGGTTCTATTGTTTTTGGTGATAGAAAGTAGTTATGAAAAGATTTTATAGACTTGCTTCCAAAATAGGGTCTCCCGTAATGCCTCAAATTATTTAAGATTTCATGAAAGGATGTAACAAGAGATCCTTGTTTGACCCTCTGATTATTAATCATGGGAAAAGCAAGGGGCAAGAGGAGATCCAGTGCAGGGTCCATATTAAGTGGGATCGATCCTGTGTGGATGATGAAATCTTCCGAATACTGCTCTTTGCGTATGATATTGGGCTAGCCTTGCAAATTGCAAAGCATCCTGGGTGAAATTCATCATAATTCCAGAGTTTGGTTTAACCATCCACGGGGCAAAAACCAAGTAGGTAAAGAATGCCTATTGATCAGATTATGACAAGCACTTAGATGGACAATGCATAGTGCTCATCCTTACATGTTTATGAGGATAGAGACTGAATCTGCAATTTCATTGACATAGGAAACTCCCATATGAGAAAAAACTACCAATGCAAGGTCAGTCCCTTCTCCAGAGAGCTGCCTACAGTGCTGAGTTCAGCTTAAGTTCGGATCTGAGCAGCTCTCTTATCTGCTGTTCAATAGACACCTCTCCCTGCTTTTTACTCTCTGAGCATTTATTGCAATAGACCCTGAATGAAAAAAGAAGAGGATATTGGCGTAGATTTTACATTGTAATGCCCCCTTTAAATGTCCCCAGACTTCTCAGAAACAAGCCTATCTTTTTCATATTAGTAGTCAATATTATAAAGTTGCAAGTCAGGGATTAGAATTGCTTTAGTACCTGAGAATCACTTGAAGGGTTGTGGAGTGAATATGGTGGTTGTTAACCAGCAGCTGCCATACATAACAAATAAGGAAGTATGAAGAAGATTCAGAGTAATGGGTGTCATTAAGGAAATGCATGCTTTAAAAAGTTGGGCAGTCATGTGATGAGAGAGGGTTAACCAGTGGACAGCACATGTATTTCATCCATGGTCTGGATGTTAGGCCTAAGCTTCATGTCACTACTGAAGTCGTGTTTTGTTTAGTCATTGCAGTCATGTCTGGACTCCTTTTTGGGGAGATATCTCTTGGAGATAGCCAAAGCTGTACTTATCCACACGTGGCTCGTTCCTCTGGTTTCTGACAGAAGCTTGCTGTCAGTGCATTAATTAGGTATTTTGATATATATTGGGCAACTAAGTGAGGCAGTGGATAGAGCACTGGACAGGGAACCAGAAAGACTGTCTTCCTGCGTTGAAATCCAGCCTCAAATCCACTTATTAGCTGTGTGACCCCGGACAAGTCACTTAACCCTGCTTACCTCTGTTCCTCATCTATAAAATGAGCTGAAAAAAAACCCCAGATGGGGTCATGGAGAATCAGACACAACTGAACAACGTACCATTCATATATTTTGCTCACCAGGTGGTGCCATCCTCAGACCACCCATCTATGTTAACCGAGCGCAAGGATTTCCCAATGCTGCAGTGCTCACTACTACGCACCAGGGGGCGCTGAAATTACACAAAAGTGAAACCTCTCCTCCCACCTGCCTAAACTCTCCCAAGCTTGCAGACAATGGATACACCCAGGAGAATTCCTTTGTCACTTGCATTAAGGTCATGTAGGATTCCTTGATGACACATTTCTCTTTCTGTAGAAAAATCTATGTTGAATTTTTTTTTTAGCACCTGTATTGTTTGTTCTTTCTTTTTGAAGAGGGCCATGGCATGAGGGAGGCAATGCCATGACTGCAAGTGAATTGGATTTAAGTGAGGGAGGGCTGTGCAGCAGCCTCACTTTCTCCTCCAGAGCTGTCTGGGTCCAGTGGCAAGATATAGATCAGGACAACTGAAGATGCCCCCGCAACCCCAGCATCTGTATATTATGTATGAAGTACCTTTTTGGAAGCAAGCTTACAAAAAGTGCTATCTTGATTTTTTTGTTTGTATCCCCAGCATTTAACTGGGGAGAGTGTGTGGTGCATAGTACTTAATAAATGCCTAGGTTTAGGCATTTTTATCCTATTGTCTATTATAAATCCTACATTTAGGTCGTATAGGAAGCATGGCCATTGGGATGTGCTCAGAATTTACCAAAATGCAAAAATCAGCTGAGTACTCCTCCCCAACCCCAGTAAAAACCTCCCCTTCTCATTCACAGCCAACTGAGCAGTCCCAGGACTTAGCTGATCATTTGGAATGGCCCTGTGATTAATGGAGATGTGGGTATCTAGGGATGACAGCCCTGCAGCTGGGTTCTCAGCCTCTCAGAAGCCTTCTTTGCCACCAAACAGCTGCCTTAGTGTAGGTCCCCTTCATGCCTCCCTCTCACTTTCCAGCTTTCCTGTCTGTTTTGTCTTCCACTGTTGGAACATAAGCTTCTTGAAAGTCAGGGCTGTCTTGTTTATCCACAGTATGAGGCACAGAGGAAAATGCTTAGTCAAGGGGCAGCTAAGTGGCGCCATAGAGCATAGAGCCCTAGGTTTAGAATCAGAAAGACTCATCTTCCTGAGTTCAAATCTGGTCTCAGACACTTACTAGCTGTGTGACCCTGGGCAAGTCACTGTCTCAGTTTCCTCATCTGTAAAATGAAAAGGAAATGGCAAACCATTCTAGTATTTTTTGCCAAGAGAACCCCAAAGAGATTCACAAAGAATTGGACATGACTGAACAACAAAAAGTACACAATCAACATCCATCTACCTCTCATCTATACATATGCATGGATGTATGTACCCATCTATCATCTCTGTATGTAAGTAGACATATCTATCCATCCATCCATGTATCTACCATCTATCTGTCTCTTCCGCTATCCGTGTATGCAAGCATACACCCAGCTATCAAGTACCTACCAGATTCAGAGTAGGAGGCTCAGATGGCTGGGGGAGAGGGGGCGTGGGAATGGGGAGAACAGGAAAGTCTCCTACAGAAGCTGGCATGCAAGCTGAGTCTTAGAAGAAGCCAAGAATATTGAGAAACACCCATAAGGTGAGAGAGCAGCCAGTAAAAAAACATGGAGGCAGGAGAGGTAGTGTTGAGTTTAAGGAGCAGTGAACATGCCGACTTGTGGAGGGGCCTGAAGCTTGAGATGACTGGGAAGGTAGAAAGGGGCAAGGTTGTAAAGAGCTCTGGATGCCAAACAGAGCTTGGTACATGATCCTGGAGGCAAAAGGGAACAGAAGAGGTGTTATGATAAGTCAGGAGGACCTGAGTTCACTTACTAGCTGTGCGACCTTAGGCAGGTAAGGTAACAACCCATAATTGCCTTGCCTTCCCCCCTCCAAAAATAAAAATAAAACAATAACATTTAATTTTATTATTTTTTGACATTCTTTTTTAAATTTTGAGTTCCAAATACTGTCTCCCTCTAGTCCTCCACTCATTGAGAAGGC
>NW_027185779.1:424843-437343 GCF_028583685.1 Petaurus breviceps papuanus | reverse complement strand
AATACATATATTTAAGTGTGATAAGGATAGGAGTTGTGCAATTCAAGACTATAGGCCAGACACTAAATTCATTGAGGAAGGAAGGAAGATGTCCTAGACACTGATAAATAATGGGAACCAGGATTTGGACTTGGTGATAAATATGGATAGTGTGAACTTCAAAGGAGGAAAGGTTGCTGAGTGATGGTGGTAAAGGAAGATTCTGAAAGTGGCAATGGGGAGCAAGAAGAATTCTGAGTCTTCCACCATAACCAGTGAGTATAAGTTATGCGTGAAAGTGCAATCAGTTCTGGAAAGGGTATCCAGAGATGTAGGAAGGAGTTATATATTTGGGAGTCCCAGAAGGTGAAAGGAGTGAGAAAACAAAAGGTTTAAGATAAAAGCAAGTATGTTAATTATTTAGCAGGCAGCACAGCTACAATGGCAGAGTAGGAAGAAGTACAATGAACTCCCTCCCCTCAAACTCTTCCAAAACAGGTCTAGAAAATTAACCAGACCCAATCCTTATCAGGAAACCAAAGGAAAAAAAATCGCTTTTCTGGCCCACATCAACATAGGAAGACAGAGAGATTCGGACACTGGAGTTTGATAAGGGTCTGATAAGAAACATGCCCTATGGAGCACACTAGGGCAAAATGAGGGCTCAAACCCAGAGTGGGACACCATAGTCTTGTGCAGGGTGCAGCAACAAGTGCCAATTGACAGCTTTGTTGCCCAATACCCAGGTAACAGAACCAGGATGGACTGAGGAAGAGACCTGTGGCCACGGGTGGCATTCCAGGGTCAGGAGCTGTCCAAGGTCCTAACTTGTGTACCAAGTAAGGAGGAAGTTCAGAAGCAAGCAACAGTGTGGTTCCTACCCAGGAGTAAAGTGTGGTCTCAGTTTCAATTTCTAGACCAATTTGAAGTCTGTAGAAGAGTAAGCGGGACATGTAATGGCAAAAAAAATAGTACTTTGCTGCTTGTTTCAACTATTGAAGTGCCTTTGAGCCTCACCTTTGATTGTATCAAGTGTTTTTTGGAAACAGTATACATTGCATTGCCTTTAATAGGCCTAAAGGAACTTGAAGACCTTCCCTGACCTTAATAGGCCTAACATCATCACATGGAGCCCACAGTGGGAGGAGTTTCTGAAAGAGTGAAACAGGAAGGGTGGAAGAGGAAAGGTGGAGCAGAGCAGAGAAAAGCTTGAGCAGAGCTGGGAGAGAGCAGAGCTAAGAGAAAGAACGTTTGTGATATTGGCACTCTGTTCCATCTATGTTGATGTTACTTTGTCAGACAGAAACATCTGTCTGTTGAAAGAGGACTTTACTGCTATTACTGAAGTCCTGAAAGAGGACTTTACTGTTGATTTGTGTTTGATTTCTCAGACAGAAGCCTTTCGTATTAATTTGTGTTACTTTGTCAGACAAAGTGAATTGAGATGATAGTGCTGGTAATTTGTATAAATATTGTTGTAGCTCTGTTAAGCTTTGTATTCCTAGAAACAGAAACTGCAAAGGGCTTGGAGTGGAGTAGTCCCTGGGAGCTGAGATATAGAATCAGAGCAGAGAGTTGTATATGTGTGAATCCAGGGAAGAGCTGGGAGTGGTCAGCCAGTGGAAGAGGAACAGAGGGGTTTGGAAGCCAGCCTGGAGTCAATATGAAAGAGGATTTCAGTTGAGTATTCTGTATTGACTAATGAGAATGTGATTTACTGTAACCTTGGGGTGGATGGTATTTGTACTTTCTGCTACCCCTTATGGATGATTGGCTTAAGGATGATTGGAAGCCAGCCTCGAATCAAGATGAAAGAGGATTTTACTTGAATACTGTTTAATTGATTGAGGAGATTGTAGCTTACTGAATGATATGTTTTGTTTGGGACAATGTGGCCATGTTAGTTGTTGTTATGTTATGCTGTTGTGAATGTCATGCTTTAGTTTCTTGAATGTTTTGCTTTAGTTTGTTGCTGAATAAATAGAGAGTTCACTATACTATGTGATTAGAGCCTCAAAGTTATTCATAGCAGCCATCCTCAGGATCACTGCTCGTCATTGACTTTACAGGGCAGGAATCCCAGACCAAAGGGAAACCTACAATTCTATCACTCTAAACCAGCAGAGTTTTCCAGTTTGCGGATACTGGCTTAGTTCAGCAGTAGTCTGCTGTTGCTCAGACTGAAACCTAGATTAAAGGAGTACAGGCCAGAAAGATAAAACTTTGCCCTGTATCAGATCCCTTTGGGGGTATTAAAAACTTTCAGCTCCCCAGCCTGAACTGACTGTGAAAACCTAGAATAACACAACAATCAATAGCCAACAAAGCAGCAACAAGACCAGTCTAGACCTTCCCACCAGAAGAATGCAAAGCCTCACCCTAAAATCATATCTTAAGTCAAGACTTGATGAGCTAGCAAAAAAAAAAAATACTATCCTAAATTAAAGCGATTATTGTAACAGGGACACAAATCCAGAAGAAGAGAATTAATCAGAAAAACTTCAATAAACAAAGCCTCAAAATAAAACATGGCTTAGTAACAAACTCAATGAGAATTCTTGAAAAAGACAAATCAAGAGTTAAAAAAGTAATTGAAAAAATATATACAATTGAAATGGGAGTGCTGGAGGAAAATATTGGAAAATAAATGAGAGCTATGGAAGAAAGACTCAGAAAGGCAATTCACTGCTTGGTAAGAGAAATGCAAAACATTGCCCAACGAACAAATTTCCTGAAAATCGAAAAAGGACCAAACAGAAGCCAATGACTCCATAAGACAACTAGAAATACTGAAACAAAATCAAAAGCCTTTAAATAAAAACCTAAGGGATGATTTTTTTAACTTGCCTGGAAAACAGGTCAAGGAGAAAAGCATTAAGAATCATTGGTTTACCTGAAAGCCATGACCCAAAAAAAGAGCCTTATTGTTCAGTTGAGTCCAATTCCTTATGATCCTATTTAGAGTTTTCTTAGCAAAGATACTGGAGTAGTTTGCCATTTCCTTCTTCAGCCCATTTTACAGATGAAGAAACTGAGACAAACAGGATTAAGTGACTTGCCCAAGGTCACAGAGCTAGTAAGTGTCTGAGGCTAGATTTGAACTCAGGTCCTCTTGACTTCAGAGCCAGTGTGTGTCCACTGTACCACCTAGCTGCCCACCCCCAGCCCTCAAAGAACCTAGACATCATATTTCAAGAAAGTTTAAAAAATAACTGACCAGATATTTTAGAACTAGAGGACAAAATGGAAATATAGTTATCCCTTCACAAGGGTTAGGGATGTGGTGCCCTGCAATATGGAAAATCTGCCTAAAATTTTTGGCCATTCCTTCATACCAGAAAAGAAGTCTGAATTATTATGGTATTAAAATATAAAAATGTGTTGATATTATATAATATTATACATATATTTTATGCATTTCTGAGTTTCTAAACTTTTCCTGTGGCTTCTGCTGGCCTTTGTGTGTAATCTGTGGCTTCTGCAAAATTCCCATTTAATTTCTTATGCCAACCCTTGATATGTTGAAACTGCTATGGGGAAAGTCACAAAGTAGAAGGAATAAAGTTGAATGTATTGATTAATTCCTGGAAAAAGGCCCCAAATGAAAACTTCCATGAACATTATAACCTAAATTCAGAGCATCCAGGTCAAAGTAAAATGCTGCAAATAGTTAAAAAGAAAGAATTCAAAAACTGAGGAGCCACATCAGGATCATATACAATTTAGCAGGCCCCACAATAAAGTAGAATATATGGAATATTATGTTACAAAAGTCAAAGGACATAAGCTTATAGACAACAACAACTTTCCCAGCAAAACAGTACATTCAGGGGGGAAAATGGATCTTTAATGAAACAGAGAACTTCTATACATGTTTTATGAAAAGACCAGAGCTATACAGAAACCGAAATACAATTAGAGGACTTGAGAGAAGCATAAAAAGGTAAATACAGACAGTCATGAGGAATTAAACCAGAATAAACTGCCTACATTCTAAAATGAGGAGATGATAATAAATCCTCTCTGAAAATCATCATCGGGCATAATAGAGAGAAATTAATTAGGCAAGAAGCATGGGAGTGGTTCTGTTAAGTCCAGATTATCTTAAAAGAAGATTGGAAAAGGAGGAGAAAAAGGAATACACGATAGAGGAAGGGAAAGGCAGTTGAGAAATTATCTAATCAATATAAAAGGACTCTGATCTGAACTGGTCAAAAGGAAGACTGCACAGAGAGACAAAGACAGAGACAGACGACAGACAGAATTGGGTAAGGAAATATATTTCACTCAATAGGTAAATAGGAGGGAAAGGGGAGAGGGGAGAATGGGGAACTAGAGGTAGATTAAGGGTTAGTTCCAAGCAAAATACACTTTAAGGATGCACAAAAGTGTAGCTCTTTTTGAGGTGTCAAAGAATTGGAATCTGAGGAGGTGTGAATCAATTGAGTAATGACTGAACAGGTTATGACATATAAATGTTATGGGATATTATTTTGCTGTAAGAAATGATGAAAGGAATGATTTCAGAGAAACCTGGGAAGATTTGCATAAACTGATGTTGAATAAAGCCAACAGAACCAGGAGGTCAATTAATACAATGACAACAATATTGCTAAAACAAACAACTTTGAAAGACTTAAAAACTCTGATTTGCATAATTATGAACCACAGTTCCAAAGAACTAATGATGAAACATCCTACCCACCATCTGATAGAGATACAGAATGAGACATATATGTGTGTATATATATATACATACATGTATGTATGTATGTATATCTGGACATGGCCAATATGGAAATTTGTTTTGCTTAACTATAAATGTAACAGGTTTTGTTTTTCTTTCATTCTCAATGTGGTAGAGAGTAGGAAGAGAGAGCAGAGTTTTTGCTGATTGAAAAAAATAAAATTTAATTTTAAAATTTTGGTATAGGCAATTCCAGAGAGCAGTGTGGGAAGAATAGATAGATCTGGAGTGGGGTATCAATGGGGACATAGGATTGAGGGAGATGGGAATGGAGAGTTGAGGGTGGGGAATAGATGTTGACATTGGCAGTCCATGGTACATGATCATTAGATGGGGAGAGTATAAAAATGTGGAAGCATGGTAGTCATCGAGGGATGAATCCAGGCAGAGTATCAGTGGTTAAAATCAAGTCTGCCGAGAGAATCAGGTGATTATACTGTTCAAGGTTCTCCCTTGAGGTTCAGCCTGTGTCAGTTAATGATAGTGTGTCCTGGGAGGCCGTAAGAGACCTATCACAAAGCAAGCAGAAACAGGCAGAGTTATTGACCCCTGTGGGAGTTCAAGGCTGGGGAGGGGCAAAATGGATTTGGTGCATGGGAGAGCCTCTGGAATGCTGTAGAAGGCTCTGGAGCAAAGACAAAGGCCTGGCTGGTACAGGGTACTAAGAAGAAGCATAGCTTGTGCATGGTGATTAGAAGGACCTGGGACAAGGGTGGCAAGAAGCAGGTGTCCGGAATCTGGGGCTAGGAGGGGGCATGGGAGAAGGCCCTGGGGTGAAGACCAAGGCTTGCCCTGATTGATATACTATGGGAAGCACAGCAGATGGAAGTTCATGAGCAATAGTGTTAGAAACCACACCTAATTCTGAGGAGTTATCCCTGTACTCTCGAGGGAACTAGAGACTCCCTGGGGACCCAGCCTGATAATGAATGAGGCTTAAAAGCAGAGAGATGAGGTAGGCAGAATAGACCCCTCATCTGGGATAAAGAGTAGTCCCTTTCTATTTGTAGGGTCCCCCTGGAGAGATCCTTTATCAGGAATTCAATGTTCAATAAGAATACCTTAGTTTCCAGAATCTGAGAAAAAAAAAATTCTCTTTTGTGCTATAATTAGACAGTCTCTTTTCCAGGTTTCTTTCTTTACAAGTAAGACTAATTTCTCAGTGCTTACTCTTTCTTGTTTGAATGCTTAAGTATTTATATTTGTTGTACTGAAGCTGATATGAGAAGTATAGATTTTCTAAAATACTAGTATGACTAGGTTGCCAATGGTCCACTATGATAGCAATAAAGTTTTCTTTCTTTCTTCCTTTCTTCCTTCCTTCCTTTCTTCCTTCCTTCCTTCCTTCCTTTCTTCCTTCCTTTCTTCCTTCCTTCCTTCCTTCCTTTCTTTCTTTCTTTCTTTCTTTCTTTCTTTCTTTCTTTCTTTCTTCCTTTCTTTCTTCCGTTCTTCCTTTCTTTCTTGAATGACCAATGCGGAAAGAAAAACCTAGAGATTTTGTCCAGACCACAGTTCGTTTAGGAACTGAGGGAATTGTGAGATGGTTTCACCAAGGAAAATTTGGTTTCTTACTTAAAAGTGAGGAGATGACTTTCAGTCATTTCCAGATCCAGATCTGGTGAGAGCCCCATAAGTTCTGGGAAGCTCTGTAGGGAACAGGATTTTCCTATGAGAATGGAGACTTCACTGTTTTTTTCTTTTAAGTTAAGCCAGGATTAGATCCTATCTATGACTTCAGAGTAGAGGGACCCTTAGTGGGAAAGGGAGAGGATGAGTGCCCTAGTCCCCTTTGTACCAAGTTCCAATTTGTGCCAAGTTCCAATTTGGTACATAACTGATCCCAGATCAGAGGTACCCTTCAGTGCAAGGGGGAGAGGGCAAGGGCTCTAACCCCCTTGGTATCAGTGGATCAGTGTTACTACACAGAAATCAAGTCAAATTAGTTTGATTTCAAATCTGAAGCATGAAGACTTTAGACCTTAGTATAAAGAACCCTCCCAAAACCCTAGAGAGTTATCCATGATTTGATATACTCCAGTAGATTTTCAGAGCACTGCAAATATTAAAATGGAGGGTACGAATTAAAAGAAGTGTGCCATATCCCAACCTCCATTACAGATGTCTCTGTGCCTTGACACCTTTAATCAGGTGAGAAGACTCCTTTGACTGAGTCACAGAATCGTGATCAATCAAATAAACTAGATGTAAACAACTTAGTTAATCAAATTGGGACGGAATAAAAAATGGGTGAGATCTAATTGCAAAATGGATTGGGATTGATTGAAAGAATTAGACATATCTCTATGCCTTTTGAATAACAGGGGAGGGGCAAACCAGCAATCACTTGGAAACTTAAGTTTGGGAATGGTTGAGAAGTCAGACCCTTTCACCTGTAACCAGAGGACCTGGAGGTTGGGAGGCAGGGAGTGGGAATGGGACAGTTAGACCAGAAAGAGTGTTACACTCTCGTTCTTCCCCCATTGACTATATCATCATAGAGACCGAACTAGCAACAATGCTTCTGGCTGGGAGCTCAAAAATGACAAGCTAGATAGATACACAGGAGAGAAACATAGAGCTTCTGGACTATTCAAAGGCCCTGACTCCTGGGGCCCAGCAAAGACCCACACACACCTCCAGGAAATTTCAGGACTATAGGAAGGAAGAAAAGACTTCCTTCCAACTGGGAATTATGAATTACTCTTACCACCCTTTACATACTTTAAATATAAGCTCTATACCCTGCATGTACTTTAGGGAGAGTGTCTTCGACTTTTGGGGGACATGTTTTTGTACCAACCTTTCCCTTTCAGCAAATACACCTTTTTTAAAAAGTAAATTAAATCTACTGGTTAATTGATAATTCTTATTGGGGAAGAATACTAGAATGGTTTTGTAGCAATCATACTAGAAACACTGTCCACAATTCCTCAGGGTTACCTCCTTAGATACCTTGAGGGGAGAAATAATCAGCCACACTCTGGTGACCTAATCTGTCAGTGGGAATATGGATTGGAAGAGGAGAGATATTTGACATATCTGTCTGATTTTTTTTACCTTAATTATAAAGGCAGCATGGTATTCAGAGTTGCCCATATTGTCAGAAAGACCTGGGCTCACCTCTGCTACATGCTGACCCTGGACAAATTCACCCCCCCTGCCCAAAGCAAATTGTGAGAAGACGTTAACTGGCATTTGGGAGACAGGTGGTCCACCAGTAGTTCCCTACACTGATGAAATCAAAAGAAAAAAATTAATTGCACTATAAAATTTGACTTGTAGTGAAAACTAATACCAGAATCCTTTCTTTGAGATGTAAAATATATTTTAAATCACTTTTTTTCCTGAGTAAATCATAACCTTTCCTCAAGCCTAGAGCTAAAACTTTTCATGTGGATTTTTCTCAGTAAGTCAAGTGAAATCTTTTCACTGGTCTATGGCAGAATCTTATATTATAGAAGAACTGTTTAACCCTGCTTTTGATGTCTGTAACAAAATGCAAAAGATTTAAAACAAGGGCCAAGAAATAAATAACACACCTTTATTTTTTGGAGGGCAGTTGGGGTTAAGTGACTTGCCCAAGGTCACATGGCTAGTTTTTATAAATAACACTTCTTGAATAAAGCAGCTTACCCTTTCCTACTGAAAGTTGGGTGACATATTACTGAGATCAGCTGCTTTATAAACTAGGGAAGAGTCCAACATTCACATGAGATTCTCTAGTTGATGTCTAATAGCACCAATATGAAATCTATAGGATCTTAGAAATTAGAACTAGAAAGGGACTTGGAGATTGTCTGATCCAAGGCCTCTTAGCTTTAGGTCCATGGGCCCCATGGGGTCTATGGATAGACTTCAGAAGCTCCATGAGCTTGGATGGAGGAAAAAATTACATCTTTTTTCCCCCTTTAATCTTTAACTGAAATTTAGCATTTTCTTCAATTATGAATTAAACAAGAAAAACAAACTATTTTGAGAAAGAGTCCACAGGCTTTACCAGTTTACTAAAGGGGTCCATGACTAAAAAAGGTAGAAAACCTGGACTTAGTCCAATGTCTTCATATTATAGATGAGGAATATTAGGCCCAGAAAAATTAAATGATTTATCCACGATCATGAAAGTAGTAAGTAACCCAGCCATATCCAATGCCTCCAAATCCAATGTTTTCCCCTCTATACTTCATGCCCCCTGCTCCATTGATTTAACTGTTAGCACCTACGGTTTAATTATGTTTTAAGATAACTGAAACTGAAGCCACATCTATTGCAGAACATCCATTATATAATGTGTTCTCTATGCACACAATACACAGTTGTCAATGAAGGTGAATCATTTGCTGATGAAATAATAGTCAAGATATTTATGGAAAGTAATTAAGAAAAGGTCTGTTAGGTTACTATTGATTTCACGTTGAAAAGCCATCAGTGAGTTCTATTGATTGTTAGGTCAGTCCATGAATTTCCTAACCTAAACATAAGATGCCTGCTTTTCCTACAGGGTTGTATTTTTAAGTTGTTACCTTCTCTATGAAAGCTTCCTTGGTAAAAGATGACCTCAACCACACCCTTTAAAAAAAATCACAATGTCTATGACGGCCATTTTTCTATGAAAATGTGCAGAACGTACAAGCTTTTCTTCTGTGGCATGGTGTAATGGAAATGCAAATTTGGAAGATCTTCCCTGCCCCTAGGCTAAAGTGCACCTGAAGCCTTGGGTGGGAGGCTTGTTTTTCAGTAAATACTTCTTGATTGGCCAGTGGGTCAATAAGGTTGTTACATTCTCTGAGCCAGGAGAAGGCTATATAAGCCCTGATGTGTAGCTTTGTTTTGGGACTCACTTTGAGAAGTGTTCTGTGATTTGATCTGAATTCTGGGAAGCCATTGTTGAGAGTCCCCCGGCTTTAAAAAACCCAGATGTGGAAACCCAGATGTTGACTGGGTATGGATGTAATGGTTGGACAGTTTGGAAATCTGTCTACTTGATCTGTTTCTGTCTTGATAATTCTGCCTGTGTATTTTGAAGTTCGGGGTGCTGACCTTTTTCCCCTGAACAAGGTAAACGATATATGTCTGACTGATTAAAGTAAGCTTGTTAACCCATTTTGAGTTGCTTTCCTTTAACAAAGCAGATCCAAGAACCTGTGGTAGCTGCAAACCCTGAGGACGCTTGGGGTGCTTGCCGCCACACATGGGAACCAGTTCTACAAACAAAGCACTATACGATAAACTCAGACAGAACAGAGGGCTCAACAGTGGAGACTGAAGACAGCCTAACTTGGGTTTTGCAAGGTTCTTTTTTTTAAATGAAATTTTTATTTTATTTTCAAATGAAGATCCACCTTTTCTCTCTGAGAAAAGCAAGAAAAACAAAATTCTTCTTATAAACATGTATAGTCAAGTAAAGCAAATTCCTGCATTGGCCATTTCCATTCTGCACTGTCTATCACTTCCTAGTAGGCATGTTTCTTTCTAAGTCTTCTGGAAATGTAGTCAGTCACTGTGTTGATCAGAGTTCCCAAGTCTGGGGAAAAAAAATTGTCACCATATAAAATGTTTTTTCTGGTTCTGCTTACCTCACTCTGAATTAGTTCATACAACTCTCTCCTGGTCTCTGAAACTGTCTCCTGATGCAAAGATTTTTTTTAATCATTTACTTTTTCTTTTCTTATTCTAGTTACACTCATTTGTTTTTCTGTTTTATGTGATCAAAGTTACCTATTTTATTTTTTGTTATTGTCACTATCCCTTGTTTGGTTAAAAATAATCTTATATGCATAGCTTTGAGATTATGGGTATGAGATTATCTTTTTCTCTTCTAATTTTTTATAGTATGATTTTTAATTTAGGATGTATCATGGAATACAGTGTAAGGTGTTGGTCTAATCAAAATTTTTGCCAGGCTACTTTCTAATTTTCCTAGTTTTTATCAAATAAGGAATTCTTCCCTAAGTAATTTCTTTTCTATTTTATTGAACACTGGATTATTGAGTTATATATTTTTCTCATCCTCTATTAATATACATTTTTATTTTTTAGCCAATACCAGATAGTTCTGATGACTGCTGCTTTTTAATATAGTTTGAGATCTGGAAGTGCTAATCCCCCTTCATCTCTTCTTCTTTTCATCATTTCCCTTGATATTATAGTTTTGTTTTTCCCCAGATGGACTCTGTAAAGTATCCCTTTGATAATTTGATATGGCATTATATTTGATACAGCGTTAAAGCTATAAATTAACTTTGGTAGTACAGTTATTTTTATTATATTGGTACAATTAAGTCATAAGCACTGAATATTCCTCTAGATATTTAAATTGTTTTTTTAAAAAAATTAAGAATCATTTTGTAATTGAAAGTATATAAAATACAAGCATTTTGCACATTTTTATAGACTGATGCCCAGATATTTTATGCATTTTGTAGTTATTTGGATTCTAACTTCCCTTTCCATTATGGCCTCTTTGATTTTGTTATTATCATATAGAAATTCCCTTGATTTGAGAGGATGTATCTTGTATGCTGTAACTTTGCTGAAGCAATTGATTTTCTCAACTGGCTTCTTTGCTGATTTGCTAAGATTCTCTAAGTAAAATATCACAGGAGCAACAAATAAGGATAAATTTATCTTCTCTTTTACCTATCTTCATGCTATTATTTTTTTCCTCTTGTCTTAATGCTATTGCTAACATTTGCAAAATCATTTAAAAAATAGTGGGAAGAGTGGGCATCTTTATTCTACTCCTATACTTATTAAGAAAAGTTCTAATGTATTTCCATTGCATATGAGATTTGCTTTTGATTTTGGACAGATACTTTTAATATTTTTTAAAGTTCCTTTGTGGGGTGACTAGGTGGTACAGTGAATAGAGCATCAGCCCTGGAGTCAGGAGGACCTGAGTTCAAATCCAGCCTCAGACACTTAACACTTACTAGCCGTGTGACCTTGGGCAAGTCACAACCCCAATTGCCCTTCATTCCCCCCTCCTTTTTGCCTATACATTATATGTTTTTTTATCATAAATGGATATTTTGTTATACTCTGTCAATTGTTCTTTCCACATCTATTGAAATGATTACGTGGTTTTGGATGTTTTTTTTTTTCACCTTTCATTTCCATAAGATTTTGATTTCCAAATTTCCTTTCTATCCCTTCCCTTCCCCCACCCCAAGACAGCATACAATCTGATACAGGCTCTACATATACATTCATATTAAATATATTTTCACATTAATCAGGTTGTAAAGAAGAATTAGAACCAATGAGAAAGAAGAAACAAAAAGCAGTGGGGGAGAGAGAGAGCAAATAATATACTTCAATCTGCATTTAGACTCCATAGTTCTTTTTCTGGATGTGGATAGCATTTTCCATCATGAATCCATTTGGAGTTGTCTTAGATCCTTGCATGGCTAAGTGAGAAAGGTTTATGGAAGTTAATCATCATACAATGTTGCTTTTTACTGTGTACAATGTTCTTCTGGTTCTGTTCACTTCACTCAGCATCAGTTCATATAAGTCTTTCTATATTTTTTCTGAAGTCTGCCTGCTCATCATTTCTTATGGAACAATAAGTGAACATTCCACAAAATCCAAAACTTCTCCATTTGCTGTAACCAATGGTTCCACGTATGTAGTGGTGGCTGATGGAGCACCTGTGTTTTCTTGGCATTGTTAGGCCAAAATTAGCACAAATTGAAGAATTTGCCATCACTGCAGCAGCAGACCTTGATGCCATGTTCATACTCACTGAAAGCATTAGACAACATGGCTGAAAACG
>NW_027185779.1:403184-424833 GCF_028583685.1 Petaurus breviceps papuanus | reverse complement strand
AACATGGCTGAAAACGTCATGGGAGTAAGCACACAGCCTCATTTTGGTGACTGGGGAAGCACAAGAACATTGGTAATGTACTTTCCAGGAATGTGCACATCGATAATAAGGTTGACTCACACATTGTCAGAGTTAGTTCATTGTTTGGGAGGCTGTGAAGGAAGGTGTAGAAGAGAAGAGGTATTAGACTGACTACCACACTGAAGGTCTACAGAGCTGTGGTGCTGATCTCATTGCTGTGTGCCTGTGAAATCTGGATAGTATACCAGCACCATGCCAAGAAACAGAATTGCTTCCATTTGAATTGTCTTAGGAAGATTCTGAAGATCACCTGGAAGGATAAGGTACCAGACACTGAGGTCCTTTCTTAAACTAAACTGCCAAACATTCAAACTCTGCTTTAGAGAGCGCAGCTTCAATGGGCTGGCCACATTGTTCGAATGCAAAACGTATGCTTGCCAAAAAGACTGTTTCTCACCCAGGGAAGCGTTAGAGTGATAGTTAGAAGAAGTGATACAAAGACACTCTCAAGGTCTCTCTTAAGAACTTTGGAATTGATTTGTGACATTGGAGACACTGGCACAGGACTGCTCAGCATGGCTTGCCCACATTCAGCCATTTTGGAGGACAATTTGGAACTTTGCACAATGGGCAAAAAAATTGTGTATACCCTTTGAACCCAGCAATACTACTTCTAGGTCTATATCCCAAAGAGATCATAAAAATAGGAAAAGGACCCACTTGTACAAAAATATTGAACTGGAGACCATATTCCCTTCTATTAGTATTATTATTTTCCCTTTTGGTTTATCTGCTCTTGTGGTATGCACAATTTTTTAGCCCATTGTGCAAAGTTCCAAATTGTCCTCCAATATGGCTAAATCAGTTCACAATTCCACCAGCAATGCATTAGTGTTCTAGACATCTAGGAACAAATATTGGAGTTTTCTTGCTCTTAAAATTTTTGATAATTTCAGACTTTCTCTCATATTCCCCTGTTGCTTACTTTCTGACTCTTTCCCCTTTGAGTATGGTTTCTAGGTTGACTAGGCTTCACAGCTATCTTGGCCTTCTCTCATTCTGGACAATCCATATTTCACTAGCCTTAATCTCTGTCTCTCTATCAGTGACTTCTAAGGGAACAGAACTTGTCCTAGCTAAATTCTCAACCTTTGCTCCAAGAAGGCTTGGAAGATCCATATATACTCTGAAATCCTGGCCTGGTTTCCTTTTTTTCTCTCAGTTCTCTGGCTGAGCTCTGTTGCAGTACAGCATGCTATTGATCCGTGTACCCAGCCAGATTGAGCTTTTGCCTTTTGCTTTTCCTCTTCCCTGGGAGAGAGCTGGGCAAAGTCAAGTTCTGCGGCAAGTCTGAACTGCAAGGCTGCTTTGTGTCAGAATGTAATGGGTGATTAAGGGAGGGGTTTCTGAGCTAGCATGTTAAGAATTAGGGATTAGTGTTCTCTACTGCTGATTTATTGAGTTTTCTTTTATTTTGTTTTTCTTTCTTTTATTTTTTTAACCTTGTTAGGGTTCTTGGTGTCCTCAATCAAGAAGAAAGCTGCAATTGTTCTAATAGATCTTTTGCATAATTCCTATTTTGGAAAAGTTTGAGAGTTTGTGAGAATTGGAGAAAGTGTAATCCTCCATTTTTTTGGTCATGTGAACCTCTATGATTTCTTAAAATAATGGTAACCAGATTTTTTTTTTGTTTCATTGTGGTTTTAAGAGAAACCAATGGTTTTAAAATTACTTTTCATCATATTTTCCAGGTCAGTTGTTTTTGAAAGCAGATCTTTCTCATGTTCTTCCAATTTTTCAGTCTTTTGACTTAAAAAAAACTTTTCTATAACATTGATTTTTTTAATTTGGTTTCCTCTTTTCCATTTTTTTAAGAGTGTCTATTGCTTTGGTAATTTTTTCCAGCTTCGGTACATAGTGGTTTGTTTTTCTTCCAAGTTTTTTTCTCAGGACCCTATTTCCATCCTTTATCATGAAAGGCAGCATGGCATGATGAAGAAAGTGTTGGGCTTTAATTCAGGAAGAATTGGTTTTGTATCATCTATTAATTTCATAAGGATACCATCTATGTCTTTTCCAAGGCATTAACAAAATTGATAAATAATCTCTGGGCCAAGAAGAGATCCATAGGACACTTCAGTAGAGAGACCTGCTTTCTGTTTGACATCAAGGTTTTAATAAAAGCTTTTCTGGTTTGACAATTTAGTCAATCATCTTTGAATCCACTTTTAACTGTACTATCATATATCCCACATCTCTTTCCATTCATTTTTCCCCATAAGAATAATAGGAAAGACTGTCAAATACTTGGCCAAAATCTGGGTAAACTACTCCCCCAATCTAGTTATTCAATCCAATTTCTCTTCAACAAATATTTAATGCCTATTATATATTAAACTTTGTACTGAGGGCTTGGCTTATAAAGACTAAAACCAAATGGACCCTGTCCTGAAAGAGAATATATTTTATAGAGGGAATAAATATAACATAGATAAGTAAGTATAAAGTTCATGCAAATGTACAAAAATAATTTTATGAAAGAGAGAGCATTAAAAATTGGGGAATCCAGGAAAGATTTTATATAGGAGAGGGCACCTATGCCAATCAATTCTTCTTGGAGACAGATGAATATTAAATATTACTTATTAAGAGTATTAAATATATGAATGATATACCTCCCTTACCAAGGGCCAAAAGGCAGTCCCAAACCAATTAATTCATTCTGTGGCAGGTGCAGTCCCTGACACTTGATCAGGTATTATCTTTTTAATCCCCTTAACAAGATGGAAATGGGAATGTTTACGTTCTATTGGAAGAAACAGAGGCTCTGTCTAGTAGTGGTTTTCAAGGGTAGCTATTGTTAGCAGCAAAGGAGGAACTACGGGAGAGGCTGTTTCAAAAAGAACAACAGCTGGAAGGCTTCTATCAGGAAGCAAAAAACATGGCAGGCATGCAATGAGATTCTTTGCAAACCATCTGGAATGATTTTCAACCTCATTGTATGATTTAAGGCAACCAGGGACTCAGAATCATACAAGACCTCCACCACTTCCCAAGTGATTTTTTGAAATCATATTTTACTTTTGAAACCAATGACTACATTTCCCTGCTTCATAGTCTGTTCTAAAAAGCAAACATATGACCCCATTCTTTGAAAAATCTGAAACTAATAAGGAACAAAGAATTCCCAGTGCTGTACCATGGGAAGAAGAAAGAAAATGAAGGAACTAATTTGAAATGAATTCATTTTTATGGCTCTCAATTCTGGGAAGCCAAGTCTTTGAGGTATCTACCAGCAAAACCATAGCAGCTGATGTATTTCAGGCAACACAAGATTTTTGTATGGTTCAGGATCTGCAACTGGTGGAGATAACACTCTATAATGATATATGTCTTGCCAAGGACCTCTTCAGTAGAATTTTCAGAATATTCTATAGCAATCAGAGTTCAAAAAAAAATACTCTGTGAAGTGGTTTGGACAGATAAATTTCAGGAAAGAAAATTTGAATTTATGTCTATTCCTTGCTAACCAAATGTCAACATCTTTGGGGCTATAAAACATAAAAGGAGACCTTTTAAAAAACAAGAGAGGGAAAATTAGGAAAATCATGATGAAATCTAAAAACTATTATTTTTTCCTGATTTCTGTCAATTGACTGTTATTATATAAACATGAATCTATCTGTAGGTAACTTTTGTGAATGCTTGATAATGAAATAAGAAGGCAGGCCCAACACAACATAGTCTAGGTTGTTTAGGCTGAAAGCTAAACAAAAGAATAATACAGTCATACATGTTAATTGTTGTTAAACTAGTTCTAGAGGACTTGATCCTTCCTTTTACTGGACAACATCTCTCAGAAGATATTGGCGAAGAAATTCTATAGGTCTTTCCAGCAAAATATTTATTACACACAAGGCTTTTAAGGTGAAGTTTGGGATGTAGAGACACAGAGAAATGGTGACTTCAAGATTTAGTTCTTATAAGAATTCATGACAAAGAGGCAGAGCCAAGATGGCAGAAAAAAGACAGGAAGCTGCCTGAGCTCTCCCCAATTTCCCTCAAAACAACTTGAAATCATGCCTCAAAATGAATTCTGGAGTGACAGAAGCCACAAAAGAATGGAACGGAATAGTTTTCCAGCCCAAGATTACAAGAGAGGACTGTAGGAAAAGTATATCTCACATGGGTAAAAGAGGAATAAAGCCCAGTGCAGATGGTCTCCAGGCAAGGCAGTGGGAAGCCCTTACCCCCAACATGGTTCAGCAATCAAGGCCCTGTGTAATGGCAAGCAAAGTAGTACTTTGCTGCTTGTTTCAACTATTCAAGTGCTTTTGAGCCTCGCCTTTGGTTGTGTCAAGTCTTTCTTGTAAACAGTATACATTGTGTTACTCTTAATAGGCTATGATCAAGCACAAGCAACTCTCCTGAGGACTGCTGCTGTGAATAACTTTAAGATTCTGATCACATAGTATAGTGAACTCTCTATTCAACAGCAAGGTAAAGCAAAAAATTCACAAAAACCAAAGTACAACACTCACAACAGTATCACATAAAAACTTATTACTAAAATGGCCACATAGTTTTAAATGAAAGATATCATTCAGTAAGTCCTTAGCTCAATCATCCTTAAGGAGCAATCATCCTTAAGGGATGCAGAGGACAAAGGTCTCCCAGCCCTAGGTCACAGTCTTAATCTTGCCAGTCAGCACTAAATATCCAAGTAAAGGTTCTTTCATCTTGACTCGAGGCTGACTCCCAAACTCCATGGTTCCTCTCCCATGCTCTCAACTCTTGCCTGAATTCATCCAACTGTCACCTTGATTCACAGGTAGGCAGCTCCCAGCTCCTGGTCCAGCTCCACACATAAATTTTAGCAGAGTGACAACAGTGTTCACACACATTGCCAGCACTATCATCAATTCACTTTCTGCTTATGAAATCAACACAGAGTAGCAGACAGGGTCTCTGTCTGAGAAATCAACACAAATCATCAGTAAAGTCCCAGGACCTCTGAAAACATCAGTAAAACCCTCCATCAGGACTTCTATAAACAGACAGTAGGAAAGTCCTGTTTTGGGGCTTCTGAACCAGAAGTAAGGTCCCAGGGCTTCTGTAACAACAGCAACATCCTCTATCAGCAGACAGGTCTGACAAAGTAGCATCAACACAGACAAAGTGCTGGCACCACAGCCATCCTTCCTCCCAGTTCTGCTTGGTCCCAGCTTGTGCTCCTGCTTTTATATGGCAAGTTCCTCCCACTGTGGGCTTCACAGCTTCTGTTTCTAACAAAGACTTGATATAATCACAGGTAAGTCTCAAAGACACTTGAAGAACTGAAACAAGGAGCTAAGTACTCCTTTACTTGCCATTACATAGGCCTAAAGGAGTTTGGAGAACTTCCCTGCCCTTTATAGTACTAACATCATCACATGGAGCCCACAGTGGGAGGCCCTTGCCAAAAGAGTGGAACAGGAAGGATGGAACAGAAAGGAGCAGAGCAGAGAAAAGCTCGAGCATGAGCTGGGACCAAGTAGAACTGAGAGGGAGAAAGCTTGTGATTTTGGCACTCTGTCTGTATGTTCTATCTGTGTTGATGTTACTTTGCCAGAACAAAGCATTCTGTCTGTTGAAAGAGTACTTAACTGCTGATACAGAAGCCCTGAAAGAGGACTTTACTGCTATTTACAGAAGTCCTAGGACTTTACTGTTGATTTATGTTTGATTTCTCAGACAGAAGCTTTGTTGATTTGTGTTACTTCATCAGACAGAAAGTGAATTGAGATGATAGTGCTGGCAATGTGTGTAAATATTGTTGTAGTTCTATTAAGCTTTGTCTTCCTAGAAACAGAAACTTCAAAGAGAACAGTCCCCATAAGCTGAGGTTTGAAACAGGATCAGAGAGCTGCCAAATGTGAGTCCATGCATGAGCTGGGAGAGGTCAGCCCATGGAAGAGGAGCCAAGGTTTTGGAAGTCAGCCTTGAGTTAAGATGAAAGAGGATTTTACTTGAGTACTCTGCATTGCCTAATGAGATTGTGACTTACTGTGACATAGAGGTGGATGGTGTTTGTACTTTCTGCTACCCCTTAAGGATGTTTAGCTTAAGGACAATTACCCCTTAAGGATGATTGGAAGCCAGCCTGGAGTCAAGATGAAAGAAGACCTAGGGGCGGCACCAGCTCCAGTGTCGGGACCTGGGGATCAAATCCGGGCTCAGATACTTAGCACCACACCCAGAAATAACTGGCCATGTAACCTTGAGCAAGCTACTTAACCCCGATTACTTTTATAAAAAAAAAAAAAAGGATGAAAGAAGACTTGACTTGGGTACTCTATATTGATTGAAAAGATTGTGACTTACTGAACGGTATGTTTTAAGACTATGGGGCCACATTAGTAATAAGTTGTTATGTTATATTGTTGTGAATATCATGCTTTAGTTTTTTTAATGTTTTGCTTTAGTTTATTGCTGAATAAATAAAGAGTTCACCATACTATGCGATTAGGTCCTATAAGTTATTCACAGTAGCAGTCCTCAGGAGAGCTTCTTGTGATTGGCTTTATACCCTGCTGTCCCAACTCAACAGGCCATCAGTGAGGCCTCTAGTTCCAAAGCAACAAGCTAGTGATCAAACCTGGCAGGCATTTAGACCCTGGTGTAGCTGGCAAGACTAGACCAGGTGACCCCAGAGCAGTTTCAAGCCATCAGCACAGGAAGCCCTGGCACAGAAAGACAGTGACCAGAACTCTGCCCCTCCCTTGCCCCATGCAATAAGTTTGGGACAGTGTTCCCTGTACTCTAGGAGCATAGCTCAACTTAAAAAATGAAATAGCTTGGGAAATAAGCAAAAAACAAACAAACAAAGCTATGACCATAGAAAGCTACTATGGGGACAAGAAAGATCAAAACACAAACTCAGAAGGGGACAACAATGTCAAAACACCTATACGTGAAACCTCAAAGAGAAATATGAATTGGTCCCAGGCCCAAAAAGTCCTCCTGGAAAAGCTTAAAAAGGGTTTTAAAAATCAAATAAGAGAGAAAGAAGAAATATTGGGAAAATAAATGAGAGTTATGCAAGAGAATCATGAAAAAAAGAGTCAATAACTTGGAAAAGGAAACAAAAAAGATGGAAAAAATAAACAACTCTTTAAAAAGTAGAATTAGCCAAATGGAAAAGGAGATACAAAAGCTAACTGAAGAAAATAATTCCTTAAAAATTAGAATTAGACAAGTGAAAGCTAATGACTCTATGAGACATAAAGAATCAATCAAACAGGGGTGTCCAGGTAACACAGTGAGTAAGAGCACCAGCCCCAGTGTCAGGATGACTTAGGGATTGAATCCAGGCTCAGATACTTAGCCCCCACCCAGAAATAACTGGCTGTGTAACCTTGAGCAAGTTACTTAACCCCAATTGCTTAAAAAAAAAAGAATCAAACAAAATCAAAAGAATAAAAAAAATTAAAGAAAATATAAAATGCCTCATTAGAAAACACACCTGGAAAATGGATCCCAGAGACATAATTTGAGAATTATTTAACTACCTAAAAGCAATAAAAAAAGTCCTGGACAGCATCTTTTAAGAAATTATCAAGGAAAACTGTCCTGATATCCTAGAACCAGAGGGTAAAATAGAAATTCAAAGAATCCAGCAATCACCTCCTAAAAAAGATCCCAAAATGAAAAGTCCCAGGAATATTATAGCCAAATTCCAAACTCTTAGGTCAAAGAGGAAATACTATAAGCAGCCAGAAAGAAGCAATTAAAATATTGAGTTGTCATAATTACACAGGATTTAGCAGCTTCTACATTAAAGGACTGGAAGGTTTGGAATATGATATTTCAGTAGGTAAAAGAGCTTGGATTACAACCAAGAATCACATACCCAGCAAAACTGAGTATGATCTTTGGCCGTGATAATTTCTTAAAAGATGGGGGGGGGGCAGAAGGGGAGAGGGAAATGGACATTCAATGAAATAAGGGACTTTCAAACATTCCTGATGAAAAGACCAGAGTTAAACAGAAAATTCAATTTTCAAATACAAGACTCAAGAGAAGCATAAAAAAGTAAACAGGAAAGAAAAAAACACAAGTTATTCAATACAATTAAACTGTTCACATTCCTACATGGGAAGATAATACTTGTAACCCTAAAGAACTGTATCTTTATTAGGGCAGAGGGTATGTGTATAATTTTACTTTGATGGAATAATATAAAAAAATTAAGAGACGGGAGAAAAGGGAAGGGAGAGGCAAAATGGGGAAGCTGTAGTCAGAAACAAAATACTGGTGAGGAGTGAAAGGATAAAATGAGAGAGAGAAAAAAAGTATAAAAAGGGGAAAAGTTAGGATGGAGGAAAATGCACAATTAGTAATCATTATTGTGAATGGGATGAACTCATCCATAAAACAGAAATGAATATAGCAAAGTGGATTAAAAACCAGAATCCTACAATATATTTGAAGCAGAGAAACACACACACAGAGTAAAGGTAAAGGACTGGAGCAGAATATATTATGCTTCATCTGAAATGAAAATAAAAAAGTAGGGGTAACAATCATAACTTCAGAGAAAACAAAAGCAAAGATAGATCCAATTAAAAGAGACAAGGAAGGAAATCATATCCTTCTAAAAGGTACCATAGACAATGAAGCAATATCAAGAATCCATGGTTAAGAAAGTGATAAAGAGGATCATACCAGATTGATTGGACAATATTAATTCTATAATATATATATATATATGTATTATATATTGCCTTTTGGAGGGCAATTGGGGTTAAGTAACTTGACCAAGTTTACACGGCTAGTTTTTTTGTGTGGGTATTAAGTGTCTGAGGCTGGAACCGAACTCGGGTCCTTCTGACTCTGGGGCCGGAGCTTTACTCACTGCTCCACTGTAATGCCAAGCAAAGGCAACTTCCCAACGTTCAAAATACCAGCATAGCTGCTCTCCATTTTATTCAGTGACAAATTAAGAACAGAGAAAATCAAAATATAGCATAATTCAAAATACAGCATTCACCAAGTGTAATTCAATAATTCCCAAGTACTACTCCACCCCTGGGAATTATAATTCATTTAGTCAATCCCAAAGCACAAAAAAGTCAAAAGTTCCCCACCCTTGGATCACAACTGAATAAGCCATCTATCCCAGAGTTACAACAAGCTTAAGCACAGCATTCAATACCAAAAGAGAGGTCTTTTCTTCATCTTGACCTGAGGCAAGTTCTCAGCAATCTTTGTTCCTGGGGAGACACAGCTTAGCAAGGCCACAAGATACATTGCTAGTGTCCTCATTAATTCATTCTCTGTCTGCAGAACAGTCCTAGGACCCCTGAAAACATTAGCAAAACCCTCTTCCAGGATTTCTGTAAACATACAACAAGAAAGTCCTTCAGGGCTTCTGAACCAAAAACAAGGTTCCAGGACCTCTGCAACAACAGCATTGGCCTTCACCAGTGGACAGAATTCACTCTCTGTCTACAGAAAAGTCTCAGGACCCCTGAACCAACAGCAAGGTTCCAGGATCTCTGCAACAAGAGCACTGTCCTTCCCCAGTGGACAGAATTCACTCTCTGTCTGCAGAACAGTCTCAAGAGCTCTGAACCAACAGCAAGGTTCCAGAACCTCTGCAACAACAGGATTGTCCTTCACCAGTGGACGAATCTGGCAAAATAATATCAAAACAGACAGACAAAGTACCAGCATAACAGCCATGTCTCCTCAGTCCTTGGCAGCTCTGGGTGGCAGCTCTCAAAAGTCCTGGGCAGTTCAAACTAGCCCTCAGCAATCCTCTCCGTTTCTGTCTCCATGATGCTGCTTCCAAAAAATTCTTCTGCCTCTCTCTCTGCTTGTGTCTCTCTAAATTCACGTCACCAGCCCCCCTCAGTTCAGCCCTCTCTTTTCATGTCAACAAGCCCATCCCACAAGTGGGATTCACAACCTCTGGGTTTTAACACAATCAATTGGAAAACCAAGCCAATACAGGGGGATCTTTAAATTCCATTACTATTACAATCACCTAGCTGCCCCAATAAAAATTTATATACAAATCTAATATAATAAAACTTAGAAAGAAAACAGATAATCAGGAAATTTATTTGCAACATTCCTCTAATAAAGTTTTCATATCCAAATCTCTTGGTTTCCCAAAAGTCTTCATATAGTTGTAGGCTCATTTTTAATTTAAATCTAAATACCACTTAAATTTTAACTTAAAACATTAAGTGCTTATTATATGTAAAACACTGGGTTTTTTTTTTGCATAGCTTAAAACTGCACTAAGAATTTGAAGATGGTTTGAATAAGAATCAACTTTATAAAACTAAGAATTATTTCCCAATAGATAAATGGTCAAAGGATATGGCTAGGAAGTTTTCAAAGGAAGTTCAAGTTATCAATAATCATATGAAAAAAATGCCCTAAATCACTAATAATTAAAGAAATGAAAATTAATGCAATAGTGAGGTTCCACTTCCTACTTATCAGATTGGCAAAGATGCCCAAAGAAGAAAATGACAAATGTTGAAGGACCTGTGGAAAAACGGGTATACTAATCAAGTGTACCTTTGATAGATCTAGGAATTGATCTAGCCATTATAGAAAGCAATTTGAAACTGTAACCAGTGTGTGGGGCAAGTGAACACTTCTCAGGTAACATCTCAGAAATCTGAATGGGATTATAATAAAGTACCAAAGACTTCGGACTTAGCAGCCTGAGATCCTTGCTCTATTCCCCCGGTGATGACCTGAAGGTTTTGCTGACCTTAGCTAATACGTAGGAAGGGAAAGTACATGTTCTTTAAACTTGGCTATGGACTTAGTTTCCCCTTGACCAGCACAAGTACAGACTTAGAAAGATTACTGTGAGACCTACAGACTTGTCATCATGTTCCAAAGCCCCTATAATGCATAGGATATTTCCTACCTTCCTGTTGCCAGTAGGAGGGTCACCATGACCCAAAAGTCCCTAACATCCCCATTATTAATGAGATAGTGTCTGCTTTCATATCCATGTTTTGATTATATTAAGGTAGTTGACATTTATCTTGTTATAATACCAATGACATATTTTGTCTGTTTTCTTGTTTGCAAGATATTGTACCTTCTGCTTTTTGATCTTACTGACACTCCACCTGCATGGCCAGCAGATCCTTTTGTGGTTAGATTGTGCACCTCTGTTCCTAATTAATGAACACAGGACAGGACAAATGGAGGGGGCATTGGGGGAATTGCCTCCTGTATTTTGACCTCTCCTACTAGACTGCTTCTGGTTGTGATGACGTCCCCTTCTTGCAAGATTGTATAATAAATCTTTCCTGTCTTTACTTAGAGACATCTCTGCTTATTTCATTGGACAAAAGGGGACGTTTTATCCCACATACCAGGAAATAAATTAGTTGTGCATATATAGTCTTTGACTTATCTACTAGGGGTCCCAGATTAGTAGTAGTTCTATACCCCCAAAGAAATCAAACAAAAAGAAAAAATGATCCTCTTATAAAAAACAATAGCAGCTCTTTATATGGTAGTAAAAAATTTATTAAGCACCTACTAAGTCAGGTACTGTGTTAGAGCCACAAGATCCGGGTCCTTGCTAGTGTTACAGCAACAGGGAGAATTGCAGGGTCCCATAAAGACTGGATTATTCTAAATTCATACCCTTCCTAAACAGCTAGGCAGCACAGTGGATAGAATGCCCATCCCTGCCTGGAATCAGGAAGACTCATATTCCTAAGATAAAATCTGACCTCAGACACTTAGTAGCTATGTCTCTGGTCAAATCACATAACCTGGTTTGCCTCAGTTTCTTCATATGTAAAATGAAATGGAGAAGGAAATGAAAAACAATTCCAATATCTGCTGAATACAGCTGAACAGTAACAACCACACACCCTTTCTACATCCTTATGAAGTGCAAAGTTTGCATTAAATGTACTGGATGAATTTCTTTTATCCTGAAGCTGGGGCCAGAAAGAGTGAGGTTCCATCCTATTGCAATGTGGGGGAAAGAGATGTCTGCTACTTTTGTGATGCAAATGGCCATATAGCTATCTCCATCTCTGCCCTTTTCTCTGTGTCTCTCTCTGCCTCTATATGTCTCTCCATCTATCAATCTCTGTCTCTATCTCTCACTCTCTCTTTATTATTCCCTTTAACATAATTCAATTAAATTAGTTCACTAAGACAATGATGACAGGGTTATAGATATTGAGCTAGGAGGTGTTTTATAAAGAGGTTTTTGATTGACAATTGTGAAGAGAAGGAAGGAGTGACTAAATAGGTGGGGACTGAGCCTGGAGACATTGATTAGTAAACACATTAACACAGCTGGATCTATGTCAGAACCTGGATCAGCCTATTAAGGTGTTAGAACCAATTGGTGAATGACAACCAGCTGCCATAGACTCTAGAGTGCATGCTCTTAGCTGATACCTTTATCACCTTCTGGTAGTAATCACAAATTCATCTGGGGGAAAGAATCATAGAGGATTTATTAAATTCAACACCAATTATTCCAATGGCATAGTGAGGATCTGTTAAGTGAATAGAACTATGTCAATAAAATCAAAGGATAAACAAACTCCAGTATATTTTTTCTGACTCTTGGCTGGCATTCTTCTACCATTTTCCACAATTCACCCCTGTCTTTTGAAATAATTTGAAAAATAATTTTAATATAATCATTTGAAAAAATCTTTAGTTTTCAAAAGTTGAAAAAAGAAAAGGGAATTTGATCTTAGTTTTCTCAGGCAAATGTATTTTGATGATTATTCGCCATTAATTACCGTTTTATAGTCATTTGTACTTATTCCCTTGAACAAAAAGGATGATTAACAATACATTAATTGATTCAAGCTGTATGACATTGACACAGAGGAGGGATTAGGAAAAAAAGTCACATAGGTCAGAGTGTAGAGAGATATCTGTAAGAGCAGATGTAGGGCTTTATGTTTTTCTATGTTAAATTTTCTAAGTAAAATATTTTAGGAGGAAAAAGTCAATGTCTGTATCTCCAATAACTTGTTACATAAGAGAAGAAATTATTGAAATAAGACTAGCATCAAGATTTCAGAGCAACTATTTCAGAAATCTTATTACTGGAAATGAAAAAGCAGCTGGTGAAGCATGCAATGGACTTAAAAGGTGAAAGATGATTTTTTGGCATTTTATTTCAATCATCACTTAGCTAATGGAACACATTCTAAAAGTACATTTTGGAAGACAGACAGTATAAAGAGGAAAAGAATACAGGGTCAATTATGCATTCATAAGACTCAAATTCTTCAGCAACAACCCAATAGAGTCTTTCTAAGACACAGAATTTACTCATTTTTTTCCAACAAAATGTTTAATAAGCCTTAAAACACTGTAGAAATATGAGTCTCTATTATTACAGCAAACATTTATTGAACACCTACTATGTGTAAGGTAGGTGAGTGCAAGCTAGCCCTGACAGCTAGGTGGCACGGTGGATAGAGCACCTGACTTAGAGTCAGAGAGACCTGAGTTCAAATTTGACCTTGAACACTATCTATGTGACCCTGGACATATCACTTAACCCTGTTTGCCTCAGTTTCCTCATCTATAAAATAAGCAGGAGAAGGAAATGGCAAACCACTCCAGTGTCTTTGACAAGAAAACCCCAAATGTCTGTCAATGATGTGGCTACAGAGGTGCCCTAAGGGTTAAAAATAATATTAAGAGTTGCTTTCTCAGTAGCTTGGGAGGCCCTCCTGAGCCTGAGAGCATCAGAAAGTAAACTTCCCCCTTATCCTGGACCATTTGGAATACTATAAAACTTCCCCCTTATCTGGGACCATAAAACTTTGTTGTTACCCCTCCATAAAATTCCCCCTGTCTCCCTTATCCTGTGTTATCCATCTTCCTCATCCTGTCCCTAAATCTCCAACCCCCACTAGAAACCCTAAAATTACATCATCATCCTACAGGCTGAGCAGATTTCTGGCTATATAAGTCTGGTCCTTGTCCCATATCATTGCCTTTCTTTAGCTCCTTACTAAGTCTCAGGCCCACATGTTTTTTCGTTAATAAAGCTCCCTTTGACTAAAGAGAAGAACTGATTGAATTCTTTCAAAAATCTGAACCCACTCTTCCAACTCTGACTTCGTCATTTTCGTGCTGAAACCCAGGAGTCCAAGTATTAATTGGACTCTCAGCTTCTCCTAGCCACTGGGATAGCAGGTAAGCACCCTTTTCTTTGTTCTCTTCCCCAGACTTTTGTGCTCCTGCTGTCTCCCTAGAAGCAAGATCCCTGGAGTGCCCAGACACTGCCAGCAACATCTGAAGCTCCACTGACTTCTGGGTGGTCAGTCGGACTGTGGACCTGATGGGGTGCTTGGGATCTATGTTTGTAACATCAGTTTGCAATATCAGTTTGTAACATCAGTTTGTAAAACCAGTCTGTAAAATCACATTTCCTCCTCCCCAACCTCAGAGCATTAACTCTGCCCCTTCCTCCTGCCAGCACTCTGCCCAGCAACAACTCATGAACTGTTTATTTCTGTTTGGAACAACAACAAGCTACACCTATGAATCCTTCACTAAACCATCTATAATCATTTTATCTCCCCTTAGTAAAGTGGGCAGCTGCACCTATGTATCCTTCAAAGCACTATCTATAGGTTAACTCCTTAGCCAATTATACACATACTGAGTCTCCATTAGCCTTGGCTCCTAACATCCATCTTGTCAAACATGACTGATGAGTGGCATACTAGGCACTTCTCAGTCAGCCCTTGACCAGTAGCTGACTTAATGAAGTTTCAGGCCTAAAACCACACCTCCAGGCAGCCCCCCCCTTGGGCTATTTCCCAGTGAATTATGGACAATACGCCTGCTCAATTGACATTAAAAGTGCATGTTCCTTTAAGAACTGACCACTCCTTAACTCCTCCCTAATCCCACCCTTACTCACCTAGTTAGCATAATTGACATCTGATTTATTGGCTAAACTCCTTAAAAACTATGCCTATGTCTTCTTTAAGTTTGCAGGTTCTCTAAGAACTCTTGCTCTGTACAGCATAACAATAAACTTGCAGGTCCCTTAAGGACCCTTGCCGACTGTAAAGTGTAAGGATAAACTTTTACAATCCTAACTCCAAGCCTGCTTGGGCCTACTGAATTCTTTCCAGACTGAATCACAGGCGCTCTGGTCGTTGATAAGGATCAGAGTTCCTGTATAACCTATTGCCATCCCCCCATCAGACCCTCATATAAGGGGACGACCTTGAGCTGGGTTAGTCACATTTGTTTTCTCCCCTCTGTCCTGGGACACTGGGACGAGTGGGGAGAGGTTTCTAGGAGGCTGCTAGGAGGGAAATCTAGGGGAGGAGATTTTAAGGAAAAGTGCTTAGTGTTCCATTGTGACACAGCCTGCCTTCAAAATAATCTAGAAAAGTTATTTGTGAAGGGGATTTCTAAACAAAACAAGTTTAATAAGAAATTTGGTCTCCAAAACTTAAAGAAAAGACTCATTGCTGTGCTTGAGCGCACTTTTTACCCTGTGTTGTTCCTTTCCCTCCCCCGTGGGACTTTGGGGAGGTGGAGAGGGGGGCCTCTGCACCCCAGTTTCAGGGTCTCTGTGCCCTGTGGGCCTGATTTTTCTCTGGGTATCTCTACACCCTGGTTTCTTGGTCCCTGTACCCTGGATTGTTAACTTAAAACTTTATATGCATTTCCTAGTCTTTTATTTTAAAGTGCTGAGAGTATTGGGCCTTAGAAATTAAAATGTTACCACTAGTGATTATGAATCCAGATCTGATTTGCTCAACCCTGTGTAAAGTCTTCTGTATAACAGAATTCCTACTAGGTTCTTATAGGCCTGGTAAGCTATGTTATTGTGATAAGGCTAGTTTAATTGGAGATGTTCATGCCTTAGGAAAAAAAACAACTGAACTTCCTCCCCAAAGTAAACACCTTTTGGTCCTTAGGAATTTGTGATTATTGAGAATTTTGGTTTTGTGGCTCTTTGGGATTTGTGATGGTTAAAACACATTTTATACCAATGTGGTTTTGATAAATCCCAATCTTTAAGGTTTCCATCTAATTTATTTTATGAAAGTTTAGTGACTATTTACTTTAACATCAGGATAAATTGTAAGCTTCTTTTTTAGAAAGGGAAATCCTTTTTACAAGGAAATGTTTTGCAAAATCTTTTTGCATGATCTTAAAGGCCTACTAAATTTTCATTTGCAAGCTAATGTGTTGCAATAATTTGATACTGATAACAATTATATTCAAACTTACTATGAATTTTCTAAGTTTCATTACTAGGTTTGTTGTTGCCTTCAGTAGGTGCTTTCAGAAATAGAGTCATTGGTTCCTGCTTCAGGTATCCTAAAAAAGGGCAATAGTCTCCTGACTGTCATGTCTCACTCTAAATATTTAAGGGATGGGCAAAAAACAAAATGGCTTAGCAGATTCTAAGGTTTTGTGAGGTTTGCAATTGATCTTTAAGGAGTTTTGAAACACCTGCTGACAACCCCAACCAGTCCCTTTCCCACTCCCTCCCCTTAAATCAAGAAGGTATCTCAGCACGACTGCAAACAGCCCTGGAGTTTTTCTATTAACTCCTCTCATCCCAGATCAGATTAGAAAAAGAGAGTTTCACTCTCCCCCCCACCCCCAACCTGCAAATTCACCTCCTCCCACCTGGTGAGAAGGAGGGGGAAGAGACATCAGCTACCTTGAGGGCCTGGCTGGCAATGGCCCTGAGCCCCTGCTGCCTAAAGCCTGGAAGTACCTCTCATGAGGTAAGAAGCCAGCAGTTGTCTGCACTGGTTAAGACAATCCATCCTTCTTTCGGTTATTGCTTATGAAAATTATAAGATTGTTGCTTATGTTTTAATGCTAAAACCTAAAGCTGGTAATTAATTACTGTGTGTGTTGTATGGAAAGGAGGATTCTGCTCATTCAGAGCAGTCCCCAGGGCTAGTCAAAAGCACAGCCCATAGCAGCTCTATCCTATGGAGTGGAAAAGCCAGGCCCTCCTCAGGGGTCCCTTTCCATCCTCCCTGATTTTATAAGCTTTCCGAAGAACTTGTTTGGGTTATGGAGTTCCTAAACAGGGATTTGGCATGCTGAGAATCTGCAAATATATAGAAATAATCTCTAGTGATTGACTTTTGCATGAGGACAAGCTTAAATTTGAGGTGTGAGTCCAGGTAAATTCTTGATTAGTGAAACTTGCCATCTGAGGTAAAAGCTCTTGGGACTATAATGGAGTTGTCTGATGGATCATAAAAATCCATCAATAGTCAATTCTCAGTAATCCACCTTCTTCGAGAAATGCCACAAGGTACTCAGAGAATGTGACTGTTACAGGTATAACTTTACTTGCTCTTATATTTGGTCTGTGTCTGGAAAAACTGAGAGGACACTCCTAGCCTCAGCTTAGGATGGATCCTGGCTCAGTTTCCCCATTGTGTTCCTTTGAAAAGGACTGTTTCACAACTGACTATTCCTGAGTCTGGTTATGAGGTGGAATTGATGATGCATGGTTGGAAAACTGTGATGTTTTATCTAGTCATGTCCTTACCTTTCCTTTTATGGCAAATTTCTGTAACCAAAGCAAGTGGTAGGGAAAGATATGTGAGCACAATGCACATATGTGAAATTTTGCTGTTTTCAGTCCTGAATTCTATATCCCAGTTGGGTAAAATTGAATAGTCATGTGAAAGATTAAATCCCTGGAATAGAACATTCTTTCTGAATGTTATGGGAATAATTAGATAAAAGGGAAAAAAGTTTGTGAAACCAAAGGTACAAACACAATGTTGAATCATTAACCCATAGACTAAGGTCAGTATTATAGTAACTCAGTGTGTGTTTAGGATCTGGGCTATTCAGCCTCAGATTATATTCCTTTTTATATATTAAAGAATTTGGTTGGCTGGCTAGGTGGTGCAGAGAGTAGTGTCAGCAGTTGGCCCTGGAGTCAGGAGGACCCGAGTTCGGTTCCAGCCTCAAATATTTAACACCCACACAAAAAATACGTGTAACCTTGGGCAAGTTACTTAACCCCAATTGCCCTCCAAAAAGCAAAAAAAAAAAAAAAGAAAGAACTTGGTAAATGGGTATTTGGCCTAGTCATCCGCCTTTCACTAGATATATTTCTGTATGGAATAAGGGCCTTAAAAGTTTCAAAATGATGTTAGAATAATTGAGTATTGATACAACTGATTGAGGGACCTAGTTGTTATTCTATTACTGAAACTACATCAGAAACGTCTTCTATTTGAGGAAAAGAATTTCAGTGCAAATTTCTTTTTTTTTTTTAAAGCAATTGGGGTTAAGTAACTTGCTCAAGGTTACACGGCCAGTTATTTCTGGGTGCGGTGCAAATTTCTTAAAGGGAGGTAAATTATGGAATACTTTTGCATTAATGGGAAAGTCAATTTCATTCAAAGTTTGTTACTATTGCGGAAATAATACCTGTTTATACTGTGTGTTCTGTGGTACAAGCATGTTTTATTATAAGCAACTTACTGGTATGTACTGTTTTGGAATTAATTACTAAAGGATCCTCCCAAGTCTTTCATGATAACTAGAGTAAAAGTCAATCTCTTATAAGTAAGTTCCTTTGTATAACTATTGAACTCAAGGATAGAAAACTTCTCCCTGCAAAGTGTTGATAGAGTTAAAAGCTTCTACCTGCAAAGTGTTGTTACTTATAATTTACATGTATAGAGTTGGATCTTCAATAGCATCTGATCTCCTAAAGAACTAGAATCAGAGTGGAAACTTTTGAGAAAATAGTAAGATCAGATAATTCTGCATGTCAAAAGTAAATAATAGCCTCTTGGGGCTCTCTTGGTTCCTTTCTTTGTTTTCCTCCTTTCTCTATTTGGGCCCTGCATATTGAACTTCTCTGTCAGATTTGTGTCTCTTAGACTATCAGCTGTCCACCTGAGAGGTCATGCAACAAGGATGTGTGGTCCACATTCCTTCATCCCCTGGATGCTGCTTCAGCCTCATTTTACTCCCCTCCTCATCCCCGCTCAAGCAGGCACAGCTACTTTGTCCCTCTCCCGAAAGCATTTGGGTGGATGGTGAGGCAGACAGGAGTGCTGAGGCAGATGACAGCAAGCAGGAGGCAGGATGTGAGATGTGAGATAAGATGTGCCAGCCAGAAAAGTAATAAAAGGAGACTATGCATTGAAGCCCCTCATTGTGGGGACTTGCCTGTGTGCTTTCTAGCTATGCTGTATTCTGGGCCCCACCTTGAACCACTTCTGTTTGTAGCCCACAGATTCCCGATTCCCACCCTGTGCCTAGGATTATTAGGCCTGCTTCCTCAGGACTGGAAGGCTAATGCCTTAATTCAAATAGGGCACTCTGTGGGGCAGGGCAGAGTACATGATTTCTGGATGTGTCACCATCATTCCCAGGATACTAGCTTACTCCCCACAGCTCTCCCACTATTCCCTGAAGACTCTGCATGGAATTTCTCCTTTGAGCACTCAAAGGATATTACAGGCATCGTCTTAGATGCAAGACTCTAGCCTGATATCAACCCCTACCTCCTCCTGGGGTCGTGGTTCCTCTCCCTTGTTTCCCCCATTCTGACTCATTATTAATTATGTTACTTGCTCTTATACTTAGTCTATGCTTGTTAAACCTCCTGGTTTGCTCTGTGTCTTCTCACCTGCAGAAATTCCACTTTCAGATTTTAGGATACCAACCCCTACCTTTGGTGTCCCACCTCTCTCCACCCTGGATTCTGCTGGCACTGCATTCTGCACCCCCAAGCTGACCAGCCCTCCTCAACCAATTCTGGACCCCTGAAATGGGCTCTTTGCCCCTGTACAGCAAGAAGCAGCTACTGAAGTCTATGGCCTTCGTCCTTTTTTCCAGGAAAGAATTCTCCTGCCTAGTGGTTGAGTGGGAAAATGATGTGGATACAGAGGTGCCCTAAGGGTTAAAAATAATATTAAGGGTTGCTTTTTCAGTAGCTTGGGAGGCCCTCCTGAGCCTGAGAGCAACCTAAAGTAGACTTCCCCTTATCCTAGACCATTTGGAATAAAACTCCCCCCTTATCTGGGACCATAAAACTTGGTGGTCACAAAAATTTCCCCTGTCTCCCTTATCCTGTGTCATCCATCTTTCTCATCCTGTCCCTAAATCTCCAACCCCCTCTAGAAATCCTAAAATTACATCATCATCCTACAGACTGTGCAGCTTTCTGGCTGTGTGAGTCTGGTCCTTGTCCCATATCATTGCCTTTGTTTAGCTCCTTGCTAAGTCTCAGGCCTGCATGCTTTTGTGTTAATAAAGCTCCCTTTGGCTAAAGAGAAGGTCTGATTGAATTCTTTCAAAAATCTGAACCAGCTCTTACAACTCTGACTTAGTAAGGACTGAAAGGACCGAAAAACAACAACTATATGCAAAGCACTGTGCTACTTCCTATAGGGTACATAAACATTAATAAGACAGTTCCTGCCCTCAAGAAGTTTCCATTCTAGTAGTGTCTTGAAAACACAAGATAAAATGAATTTCCCTACCAGTTTATATGCATTTTTCTGAACATTCCCAATGTTTTAGTTAGGAGTAGATTTTTAAATTTCCTTTTAGACTTACAACCCGTACCTCAGATGCTATAGAATCTCCAACATTTTAAGTCTGTGAATGGCCTCAATTTTTTTTTCATTGAAATATGAAGCAAGTTTCTCAGTTGAGAGGGTATAAAGAGAGAAAGCCATGAGAAGTTTGAAGAGAGATAAAAAATGTTTGGAAAAGCCTCTTTGGTAAGTTGGATAATAAATCAAGTAAGGAAATGTAAAAGTATTGCCTTGTCATGGTGAAGGCCCAATTGAGATTTTTAAAATAAATTTTTAGTGGATTTAGCATGGTTTTATGATTCACAGAATCACTGGATTTGTGAATAAGTGATGTTTTCTGTTTTGAATTATGTTTTTATTAGCCCACCAAAAATCTTACTGTCTTCCCACATTGGAATGAATGAAAAGTAAATTGCTACACATGAATGGGACTAACACAAATGTTGAGATCTACTGAGATTTTTGTTAAATCTACCTCCAAGGCAAGTCTGAAATGCCTTTTATCCTTAACATACCTCCTCCAGAATATTTGAAGCAGCCCAAGCAGCTTATTTCAGCCCAAGCAGTTATTCTTTGCTCATTTTGCTGCCAGACAGGTATAGGAGGAGGAAGTGGAATGTGTAGAATTCTGAAGATGAATGAGAAGACATAAAAAGGTGCTGAGACTGGAGCCTGCTTGTGCCTTCCAGGCACTTTCCTGAACTAAGACTTCAAGAGTGAGGCTACACATCCTTTTAGTTATGACATAGAAGTAGGTGTAGGCTTTGAATTAAGTGAGATGAATGAGAAGCAGATGCCAATCAGGAACCACTGCAGTGAGCACAGAGGGGACTGGCCTAGAGCCAAGTGAGAACTGAGACTTATAGAAGCAGAGCTGGGCAAGAGGCTAAAGCAAACCAGAATCCTGTGATAAGCTAAGTGACTACCAGATCATGCAGAGGTTGTGCTTTCTGCAGTGAGTCAGAAATTGGTTCTCCGAAATCTTGGCTGCTCTCTCTCTCTCTCTCTCTCTCTCTCTCTCTCTCTCTCTCTCTCTC
>NW_027185779.1:397734-403174 GCF_028583685.1 Petaurus breviceps papuanus | reverse complement strand
GTGTAAGTTTCTGAGGCTGGATTTGAACTCAGGTCCTCCTGACTCCAGAGACAGTGCTCTATTCACTGTGCCACCTAACCACTGCTATTTACTATGTTTTTAAAACTGCTTTTAGTTATCAGAGGCTAATTCCCTCCCTCCCCCTCCCCCCCATCAATTGACTGCTCCTTATCTTTTGATGAAATGATAAGATGTAAGGTGCAGGAAAAAGAGAAAAAAAAGTTTTATTTCTTTTGGACTTGAGCTGTCCACTTACACTTGGTAATAGTTAGATTTTTTGAGCAGTCTGTGTGCATATTATAAGAGAATGCTGACCACTTGATGAAGACAGTTAGCAACTGGTTGAGAGAATTAGTTATGTTCTTAGGGTCCTGTATAAGGAGTGTATGGTCCCCATTCTGAGTCAGTTAAGAAAGAAGTAAGCTATAGAGGAAAAATTCAGCCAATGAGAAGTCATGTCGATGAGGTATGGGCTCTGGGAGCCCCCTATAGCTCTCCTTGAGTCCTTGAGGTACAGGCTCTGGGAACCTACATTGTGGCTGAGCCTTGGTTACTAGATTTCCCACCCTTGAGTATACCAAAATATCAATCCACCCTTGAACTGGCCAAGCTCACCACTGCCTGTAGTCTCCTGGTGGCCTCCCACCCTTAATCACTCATTGACCTCATTAACTCCTCCTGAAGACCATCCCCAAACTCCTCCTCTAGACCACCCCTAGATTCCTCCCACAATCTTCTGTATATAAGACCCCATCTTGTCTCCATGTTTGTGAGAGAGCCATAGAATGACCTAGCACAGACTTACTCTGTGTCCAATACAAGCAAACTTTTAATAAACTTTACTTTTCTTTGGCTGAGAAGACATGAGTCGAATTCATACAGCAGGACCCAGCCTGTTGGCATTTTGGGGTCTCCAGAGCAACCCTAACCCTCTTTGTGGGTAACCTCTTCAATATGACCAAGATGGAAGACTAAATCTTTTTGCCAGTCTTCACAAAATCCTATGCTTCAAACTCCATGACACAAAGTGGTTAAATTTAACAACTTCAATGACAAATAACAAATTCTGCAAGTGACCAGTGTTGAGGTCAGGGAACCATAAAATGTTGAGATATAAGGTTTAAGGGTTCTCAAGACCACAAAATACCAATACGCTGGGTCCTGCTGTATGAATTCAACTTAACTCTTCTCTCAGCCAAAGAAAAGCAAAGTTTATTAAAAGTTCGCCACTACGGGTAGACTCTTAGGGAGCCTCAGTGCCTGTGACACTTGTATTGGACAAGCAGGCCAGAATCTTCTGACACAGAGTAAGTCTGCTGTAGAAAATTCTCAGCCTTCTCTTCTCTCATGGAGGCAATATGGGGTCTCATATACAGAAAGGTTGTGGGAAGAATCTATGGGTGGTCTAGAGGAGGAGTTTGGGGAGAGTCTTCAGGGGGAGTCAGATGAGGTCATACTCCAGAGATTAAGGGTGGGAAGTAGCTGGAGGCTACTTGGAGATGAGACAATGAAGGGTCTGGGAGAATCAAGGGTTGGGGCTAGCTGAACAAAGGAAGGCTAGGCTAGTAACCAGTCATTTGGGACAAGCCATGATGAAAGGCTTATGGCCTCAATCAAATGCCTCATCAAATGGAAAGATTCAATCAGAGTTTAAGGGGGTTCCCAGAGCCTCTACCTCATCAACCAGGAGGAAAAACTTCAAACACAAAGGGGAGGAAGAAATCAGGACTTATGCTCAGTATAATCTGTACAGATTTGATGTTTAGACTGACCATTCGTCCTTCTGAAGAGATTACCCATAAAGAGGGTTAGGGTTGCTCTGGAGACCCCAAAATACCAAATACCAGAGCAACCCTAACCCTCTTTATGGGTAACCTCTTCAAGAATTATCAAAACCACATTGGTATAAAATGTCTTTTAACCATCATAAATCCCAAAGTGCCACAAAACCAAAATTCTCAATAATCACAAATTCCTAAACACCCAAAGGTGTTTACCTTGGGGAGGAAGTTCAGTTGGTTATTTTTTCTCTATGGCATAAACATCTCCAATTAAACTAGCCTTGTCACAATAACAAAGCTTACCAGGCCTTTAAGACCTTAGAAAGAATCCTGTTATAAAAAAGACTTTACACAGGGTTGAGCAAATCAGATTTGGATTCATAATCGCTAGTGGTAACATTTTAATTTCTAAGGCGCAATACTCTTTAGCACTTTAAAAGACTAGGAAATGCATATAAAGTTTTGAGTTAACTACACAGGGTACAAGAGACCCTGAAACCAGGATGCAGGGACCCCCAATAAAAACAGGTGCAGAGGCCCACCTCCCCAAAGTCCCACCGGAGAGGGGAAGGAACAACGCAGTGTCAGGGATAGCTTGCAGTGAAGTTTCCCTATTCTGAACATCCTATTACATTCTTATTTCTTCTTTATACTTTGTAACTAAGTTCAGTATAGTTTCACCACATATATATATATATATGGGGTCATTGTGTATTTCAAGATAATGCAAAAGCTACTGGGTATTAATACAATTGCTTGGATTAACTATTGAGACCAAATTAGAAGTGTTTTTAGTTTGGGGAAAAGAATGGTAGTGTGAGAGGTAGGTTCCACAGAACTGCAAGAATTGCTGAAACAAGACTACTGATAAAAAGTACCAGATAGTAGCCTTGGGAAGCGCTGAGGCAGTAGCCTTGGAAGAAGTTGGGTTCCCAGTTCCCAGAGAGCTACTAGATAATACTAAAAATGAAATAATGTAGAACAAAAGGAGCTGGCAGCAACACGTGGATTTCACCAATCAGAAAGCAGACAGCGGCCTTGGGATACTCAGGCCCAGATAAGGACACATCTAGATTGGATTGAAGGGGGTTCAGTATTCTGGGGTTGTTACTACACTTGCTTAGTGAACCTCATGTATTACGTATGTTATCTAACAAAATTAGAGCCTCATTAGTAATAATTACGGTAATGGATTGAGATTGTTTTGGGCTAATTGGTTGGCATTAATAAGAAGATTGTGAGCTTGCCTTACCAACCAATGGTAAGGTGGGACAGTTGAGTGGGTGTGGAACTCCCACATTAGGACTTTATAATCATACTTTTGCCTTCCCCAGGGTGCTTCTCCCTTCTGGCCCTTTGTCAGATTGGGAACATCTTTTCTCACCAGATCATAATAAACTCCTTTCTACTTTAAGAAGCCTCTGAGTTTAGGGTAGCTAAGTGCAATGAATAAAGCACCAGCCCTGGAGTCAGGAGGACCTGAGTTCAAATCCAGCCTCAGAGACTTAACACACAAAAAATTAGCCATGTGATCTTGGGCAAGTCACTTAACCCCAATTGCCCTACCTTCCCCCCTCCAAAAAGGGAAAAATAAAAAGAAGCCTCTGAGTTTAATTTGGGCAAGGGTCTTTACTGTCCCACACAACAGGGTAAAGAAGGGTGCAGGGGGAACAACACAGGGTAAAAAGTTCACTGCAGAGCAAAGTGCCTTTTCTTTAAGTTTTGGAGACCAAATTTCTTACTAAGCTTGTTTTATTTAGAAATCTCCTTCACAAATCACTTTTTCTAGATTATTTTGAAGGCAGGCTGTGTTACAATGGAACACTAGGTACTTTTTCTTAAAATCTCCTCCCTGAATTTCCCTCCTAATAGCCTCCTAGAAACCTCTCCCCACTCGTCCCAGTGCCCCAGGACAGAGGGGAGAGAACAAATGTGACCAACCCAGCTCAAGGGCGTCCCCTTATACAAGGGTCCACAGTCCTACTGACCACCCAGAGGTCAGTTAAGCTTCAGACACTGCTGGCAGTGTCTGGGCCTTCCAGGGGTATCCCTGCTAGGGAGACAGTAGGAGAAGAAAGGTCTGGGGAAGAGAACAAAGAGAAGGGTGCTTACCTGCTATCCCAGTCGCTAGTAAGAGATCACGAGAGTCCAATTAAAACTTGGACTTCCGGGTTTCATCACCAAAATGACCAAGTCACAGTTGTACGAGCTGGTTCAGAATTTTTGAAAGAATTCAATCAGACCTTCTCTTTAGCCAAAGGGAGCTTTATTAACGCAAAAACATGCGGGCCTGAGATTTAGCAAGGAGCTCAACAAAGGCAATGATATGGGACAAGGACCAGACTTATATGTCCAGAAAGCTGCACAGCCTGTAGGATAATGATGCAATTTTAGGGTTTCTATTGGGGGTTGGAGATTTAGGGACAGGATGAGGAAGATGGATGACACAGGATAAAGGAGACAGGGGAAATTTTATGACCCAGGATGGAAGGGTGACAAGGAATTCCATGGTCCAGGACAAGAGGGAAGTTTTATGGCATTTCAAGATAAGGGAAAAGACTTTAGGATGCTCTCAGGCTCAGGAGGGCCTCCCAAGGTACTGAGAAAGCACCCTTTAATGTTATGTTAACCCTTGGGCCACCTTTGGATCCACATCAGGGTTGTGTGCTCAACTGAAGGCTGTATACCTGAGGTCCTGATTATGGGATAAGAGAAAACATTAGTAATAACACCCACTATGATGTCTTATTAATTAATTAATTGAATTAATTAAAGAAGATAGGCATCTTCTGTTGCCTATTATTTTAAATATATGTTGAGTCACTGTTGTCTAATAGAAAGGAACTTTCCAGAAGATCTGGATTCCAGAGCTATATCTGAAACAAAATGTACAACTTTACCTTTCTTTTACTCTGAAGTAGAGATAATGATACCCACCTTACCAGCCTTACAGGGCTCTTGTGAAGACCCAATGAATGAACAGACCCACTAACAACAAGAACTCACATATCCTTAAGGTAACTTTACAAGGAAAGTAATGCAAATATTGATATACCATCCCAATTTTTAGACTTTTTTTTTTTTTGCTTTTTGGATGGCAATTGGGGTTAAGTGACTTGCCCAGTGTCACATGGCTAGTTTTTGTGTTAAGTGTCTGAGGCCGCATTGAACTCAGGTCCTCCTGACTCCAGGGCCAGTGCTTTATTCACTGTGCCCATCCCCATTTTTAAAAGTATAACATAAACTCTTGGAGAAATTCAGTAACTTGCCTGAGGTCACCTAACTAGTGAGTATCCTATCTAGAAATGAGCCCAAGTCCTCCTGATCCCAAGGGCAATACCTTCTTTGAGGCATATAGGTGGCAGTGGATAGAATACTGGAGTCAGGAAGACTTAAATTGAAATCCTGCCTCAGACACTGGCTATGTAACTCTGGGTAAGTCATTTAACTTAAACTGTCTGCCTTAGTATCGTCATCTGTAAATTGGAGATACTGATAGTACCTATCTCCCAGAGTTTTTGTAAGGATAAAGAGAAATTATATTTGTATAATGCCTGGCCCATAGTAGGTACTTAATAAATGCTTGTTTTCCTTCCTTCCTTCCTTCCTTCCTTCCTTCCTTCCTTCCTTCCTTCCTTCCTTCTTTCCTTCCTTCCTTC
>NW_027185779.1:388509-397634 GCF_028583685.1 Petaurus breviceps papuanus | reverse complement strand
TCCCTTCCTTCCTTCCTTCCTTCCTTCCTTCCTTCCTTCCTTCCTTCCTTCCTTCCTTCTTTCCTTCTGACAACAGCTATTAAAATTTTATTTCTCCTATCTTCCATTTCTGCCTCCTTTCTTGTTGTTTGTCCTTCATTCTCAAAGAAGATCATAACATCAGGAAGATGATACCGTGGCTTGCAAGTGAATTGAATTTAAGTGAGGGAGGGCTGTGCAAAGTCATTAGCCTCACTATTTCCTCCAGAGCCATCTGGCTCCAGTGGCAAGATACAGATCAGGACAACTGGAGATGATCCCTTCCTCCCTTCCAATCATCTGTTGACAAAACTAAGAATCTCTTGGAGTTAAAACCTTGTCATTCTTGAAATGGTAGGTCTGATAATGAGGTGTGTATTAATCAACTACAATGAGTGGGTATGGTATAATAGTTTACTCCCTCTCTCCTTTTCCTCCCCTTTTCCCATCTTCATCTACCATCTCCACAATAACATAGAGTTGAAGTCTCTTGGGATCTTGACATTAGAGAGGATACTTTAATAAATATTTGATTGATTGATTGAACTAAACATTTACTTCTAAACTTGGCTAAAATTCCAGGCTAGGTCTATTTCAAGATTCTGGATTCCACACTTCCAGACCCTGAAAGGGAAACGGCTCAGATATATTACGAATTATGTAGTAGTAGTACTACCTCCTGGACAATTGGTACTTGTCACAGTTAGCATAGAGCAGTTCTCTGCGATGTGGCAAAAGACAAAATCTAGACAAAACATAAGGCCCATTTCTCTCTACATACTTCTAATCAAGCCTCTACTAAATAAAAATTTTGAACAACTGGACCATTGCTTTTGAGATCTCTCTAGGAGTTCCTTTCTCTGATCTCTATTGCATAGTAATTATACTATATAAGAGAGGTAGTGTGGTATAGTACTTAGAGAATTGTTGCCCTCAGAGTCAGATTTAAGTCCTGCCTCTGACATTATTGTATTAACTTAGAGAAGTCAAATAACCTCTTGGTGTGCATAGGAAACTCTCTAAAACTATAAGTTGTGAAGAAGATGCCATTTGTATTGGTAGAAATCCCTTACCATCTTCTCCCTATACTGGTCAAATCATGGTCTAGCTAATTTTTTTTAAGAAAATAATTTTATTGTTGTCTTTTGTCTTTATATTACAGTCTAGTTTCTTTCTTTTTTTTTTTGGAGGGGGAAAGGCAGGGCAATTGGGATTAAGTGACTTGCCCAAGGTCACACGGCTAGTAAGTGTTAAGTGTCTGAGGTTGGATTTGAACTCAGGTCCTCCTGACTCCAGGGCCAGTGCTCTATTCACTGGGCTACCTAGCCACCCCAGTCTAGTTTCTTTAAAGAAAACAAAAACTACAAAGATAATACATTCCCACAGGTAATTATACCAGGTAATCAGAAACTCAGTACCCCAACATATAAAGACATAGAAATGCATTGCAGGAAGTAGACTCCTTTCCCATCATTTCTCAGAAGGACATTGCCTTCTCCCCCTTTCCAGGTGAGAAAGAAGGCAACTAGCTGAATCTTGCTTCCCTTTACCCCAAATGATCCTTTTTCTTCCTCTAGACACTGGACTTCTTGGTTCTAAGTTGGTCATTCTACTGACCCCACTGACTTTCACTGCTACTATGGAAGGACCTTAGAAAATGCCATTTCAATACCAAGATAGTGGCCTAGAAGCAGGAAAACTCCCTGAGCTCCCCCTATAACCACCTCAAATACCTATAAAAATGACTCTAAACAAACTTTAGGGCTACAGAACCCAGAAAATGACAGAGAGAAATCTCCGAACTGAAGACTGCCTGGCAGGTGGATAGGAAGGGTCCATTGCAGTACTCTGGGAGCAGAGCCCAGCCCCTTGAGCCCTCGGTTTTAGCCTCAGGGCTGCCCTGGCCCTAGAGCGGACTTCAGGAGAATGGATCACAAGCAGCTGTGGAGGTTTCCAGATTTGTAAACCCATAAATGCCAAAGACAAAGTGAGAGGTCAATGGACTTTGGGAACAGGGTGTCTGGGAGTGTGGTCCAGCCTCTGCCCCCAGAGGGAGAAGCAGCTGAGGCATGGTGGCTGCCACTGCGTGGCTGCTTCAGAGCTCCTGGCCTGCAGATCATAGTGGGAACAAGCAAACAGTCTAAGGGGTAATCGCTCTTGCTTTAACCTGCTTGGATGTGGATTGCTGTCTGGGTGGAGGTCCTGGTGTGCGTGACCTGTGAGCCAGAGAGTGTGGAGGCTTCAGAGAGGGCAGCCAACTAATAGCTCTGGCAGCTTTGAAAACCCCAGCAATTTGGGACGAAGCTCTTCTCTCTGGAAGCAGAGTTCTATTGTGGCAAAAAGCTCAAAAGTCAAGTGATTGAGTGGCAACATGAGCAAGCAAAGGAAGCAAAGCAAGCACAGCAGTCAAACCTTAGCTTCCTTTTTTGGGGACAAAAAGAATCAAAGCATGGAACAAGAAGAAGACAATGAAGGCACAACTCCTGTACCAAAAGCTTCCAAGAAAAGAATAAGCTGCTTACAGGCCATAGAAGAGCTTAAGAAGGATTTTGAAAACCAAATAAGAGAAGTGGAGGAAAAATTGGGAAGAGAAATGAGAATGATGGAAGAAAATCATGAAAAGAGAATCAACAACCTGACTGAAGAAAATAACACCTTAAAAAATAGACTAACTCAAATGGAAAAAGAGGCTTAAAAAGCCAATGAGGAGAAGAATGCCTTAAAAAGCCGAATTTGCCAGATGGAAAAAGAATCTCAAAGGCTCACTGAAGAGAATAATTCCTGCAGAATTAGATTGGAGCAAATGGAAGTTAGTGACTTTATGAGAAATCAAGATACTGTTAAATAGATCCAAACAAATGAAAGAATAGAAGGCAATGTGAAATATCACATTGGAAAAACCACTGACCTGGAAAATAGATCCAGGAGAGATAATTTAAAAATTATTGGACTACTTGAAAGCCAAGATCAAAAAAAGAACCTCGAAATCATCCTTCAAGAAATTCTCGAGGAAAATTGCCCTGATGTTTTAGAACCAGAGGACAAAATAGAGGTTGAAAGAATCCACTGAGCAGCTCCTGAAAAAGATCCTAAAAAGAAAACTCCTAGGAATATTATAGCCAGTTTCTGGAGTTCCCAGATCAAGGAGAAAATATTACAAGCAGCCAAGAAGAAACAATTTGAATATTGTGGAAAAACAATCAGGATAACACAGGATATGGCAGCTTCTACACTGAGGGACTGAAGGGCTTGGAATATGATATTCCAGAGGTCAAAGGAGCTGGTATTAAAACCAAGAATCACCTACCCAGCAAAACTGAGTATCATGTTTCCGGGGAAAATATGGTCATTCAATGAAATAGAGGACTTTCAAGCATTCTTGATGAAAAAACCAGAGTTGAATAGAAAATTTGACATTCAGACACAAGAAGCAAGAGAAGCCTAAGGTAAACAGGGAAAAAACATCATAAGGAACTTATCAGAGTTGAACTATTTACATTCCTATATGGAAAAATGATAATTATAACTTATTAAACTTTTCTCAGTATGAGAATAGTTGAAGGGAATATAAATTTTTATATATATATATGTGTGTGTGTGTGCGCGCACGTGCATGTGTGTATATGTATGTATACATACATATATATGTCTATATAGGAGGGTATATGGGCATATTAATACATATGTGAGTATGTGTATATATGTTTACAGGTATACATAGACAGAGGGCACAGGACCAATTGAATAAGAAGGGATGATACTTAAAAGGTGAATTTGAGAGGTCAGAGAGGAATATAATAGGAGGAGATGGGGAGAGACAGAATGGGGTAAGTTATCTCATATAGAAGAGGCAACGGAAAACTGTAACAATGGAAGGGAAGAACAGGAAGGCAAAAGGGAATGGGTCAACCTTACTCTCATTGAATTTTGCTTAGGGAGAGAATGACATAAACACTAAATGAGGTATCTTGCCCTACAGGAGAGTAGGGGGGAAGGGGATGAGAGGGGGGATGATGGAGGGGAGGGCAGGTTCAGGGGAAGGGTAGTTAGAAGCACACACTTTTGAAAAGGGACAGGGTCAAAGTGGAGAATAGAACAAGTGGGGAGCAGGATAGGAGGGAGGGAAATATAGTCAGTCTTTCACAATATATCCACTATGGAAATGTTTTGCGTAGCTACACATGTATAACCTATATTAAATTTCCTATTTTCTCAGTAAAGGTGGGTGACAAGAGAGGAAGGGAAAGAATCTGGAATTTCAAAATTTTTAAAATCAAATGTTTAAAAAAATATTATTTTATTTCTTTTTACATGCTACTGGGAAATAAGATACACAGGCACTGGGGTATAGAGATCCATCTTGCCCTACTGGAAAGTCAGAAGGGGTATGGGAGATGATATTGGAGAGAGCAAATTGGGGGAGGGTGTATACAGTGGGATCACTGTGTTGGGGTGGTAGGTAGGGTGAAGATGGGGAGAAAATTTGTAACTCACAATCATGTGGAAATGAATGATGTAAACTAAAAATAAACATAAAATTTAATTTTATCAAATATTTAAGAAAAAACAAAAACAAAAAAAGAAAATGCCATTTCAGTTTCTTTAGGAATATTAAGAAATAATATTCCTCTGGTCTAAAAAAAAAATCCTTTCTACTCTTCCCTGTTTGAGGGTAGATTAAGTCCAGGACAAAAGTAATTTCCTAAGGAAATGGATTAAAAAATGGTAATCAAAATTTAGAACTGATAGTAATTCTAATATTGTTGATAAAGAATATTACTTTCCCTACCCCTGAACGAAATAGGTTATTGACCCATCTAAGGGCAGTCTCCTTCTTCCTCATCTTCTCTAATAATGGCATCACAATTCACCCTTTTCTACTGGGAAAAGATTAAGATATTAATGACTAGAAAGTCACTCCTTTGATTATACCTAGAGCACAATTGAGGGGAGCAGTCACCTAGAGAACTGAGTAGGAGACTATTATTTTGGAATGTTAAGCTCAAACTTTGTATTTTCTTTGTTCAAGATTCCTATAAATGTTACCTCCAAGGGGCAGCTAGGTGGCACAGTGAATAGAGCACTGGCCCTGGAGTCAGGAGGACCTGAGTTTAAATCTGGCCTCAGACACTTAACAGACACACAAAAACTAGCCATGTGACCTTGGACAAGTCACTTAACCCCAATTGCCCTCCAAAAAGCAAAAAAAAAAAATGTTACCTACAATTCTCTCAGAGAGATGGAAATGACTGAGGGCATGGGGGAACTATGATAGTTTAGATATCTCTCTAATAGAAAAATGGCTTGGATACTAATGTTAAATTAAATTATTTCCAACAGATTTGCACCTAAAACACAGAGTACCTTAGTAACATATTCTTTTCTTTGACTGTATCAACCATTTGCTGAGGAGACCAGGACTTTCCCCAGCCCTCTTCCTACCCATGACATCTCTAATAAAAGCAGAGAAATCTGTTGAACTTAAATAAGTTAGGAGAGTAAGAGGTGACATGGGAATGCAGAGAAATCTGTAGTTCTAACAGGGAAATAACTACACGTTATTTAACTGATGATGTAAGAGAGAGATTCAAAAGTAGGATTATTTCTCACCCAGATTATGAGAAGTTCTGAGAATTCTTGATGTTGATTGGTGGTTGTCCTTCGTTCTCAAAAAGTGTTGAGTCATGTTACCATGTGTCCAACTGTGGCTGATCAGACCAGTATGAGCTCAGAATACTCCAGCATAGGTGGGGCACAAATAAATTATACGAACATTTGTGGTGGATTCTCTAAATTTGTACTTCTCATGTTTCTTTTGAGCTATTGCAATTCTGCTTTGTTTATAGAGCACAGAGCTTTCTTTTATGTGGGTATGCTATTCTGGGCAGTCCTGTGTCATTGGGTCAGTGTCCAGTACCTTATCTTGCCAAGTGATCTTCAGAATCTTCCTAAGACAATTCAAATGTTCAGTTTCCTGGTATGGCACTGGTGGACTGTCCACCTTTCACAGATTTAGAACAATGAGGTCAGCACAACAACTCTTTAGACCTTCAGTTTGGTAGGCAACCTAATATCCCTTCACTCCCACACAATCTTTCAGAGCTTCCCAAATGCTGAATTAGCTCTGGCAATACCCGAGTCAACCTCATCATCTATGTGTACATCCTTGGAAAATATACTGCCAAGGTAAGTGAACTTATCCACAGCATTTAGAACATCTCCATTTGCTGTTAGTGATGATTCTATGCATTTATAGATGGTGCAGTGCTGGCTTGTGGAGAATCTCTGCTTTCTTGGTGTTGATTATTAGGCCAAAATTAGAACAAGCAGCAGAGAATGGCTCCATACATTGTTGCATCTCAGTTTCAGAGACTACCTTTGTAATGGTTATGGGATTTGAAGATCTTCCATGCCCCCTGAACTTGCTGATGAAGAAGGAAGGGGTGGGGCAAGAGGAAGCCAGAGCCAAGCTAGAGTCAGTGGGGTGACCAGAAGTGTGGTGGCGGCGGCAATGCGAACTCCCTTTTTTTGAGCCAGCCAGAATTTCTGCTAAGGACTCCTGCTGAGGGCTGCTGGGGATGGGAACTGCAGGTACCAAAGCTGTTGGGAGTGAGCTGCTGCGTGGACACTGAGCAGTTGCTGTGAATGAGGAGAGGAGGACCTTTGTCTGAGGTAGCCTGTTCTGTTTTGAAGGCTTGAGAATGTGGGTGTTTACTGTATTAACTACGTCTGCCAACTCTATAGCTAAAGAGATGGTTTTGACTTTCTGGTTTGGGGACTCAGTTTTCTGGTATTTGAATAAATGTTCTAGCTTTGTACCCCATGTAGAGAGCCTGTTATATTTTGTGATTAATAACCATATCAGCATATTTATAGTTGCCATAGGCATTGTGAGTATTGCATTGTTGATACAGCCCTGAGTGCACAATCATCTGTGAACAAAAAGTTGCCCAATGACTCTCCCTCCACTTTAGTCTTGGCTTAACTTTTCAAGTTAAATAATTTATAATCAGTGCAGTAGATGATCTTGATGCCATTTTCATCTGTGTTGAAGGTGTCTTAAAACATCACTGACAGCATAATGCTAAAAAGAATGGGAACAAGCACACAACCCTGCTTCACAGTAGTCCTTTTTCAAATTGTCATGTGTATATTTATCAATTAACAAACATTTATTAAGAGCCTACTATACATCAGACACTGTGCTAAGTACTGGGGATACCAAAAGGAAAAAGAAAAAAGACAATCCCTGCCTTCAAGGAATTTACAATCTAATGGGAGAGATGACATGCTAACAAATATGTGCAATCTACATTCAGCTTTGGGCACGTGGGTAACTAAGGGCAACTAGATGGTACAGTGGATAGAGTGCCATGCCTGAATCAGGGAGACTGGTATCTTTCTGAGTCCAAATCCGGCCCCAAACATTTACTAGCTGTGTGACCCTGGCTAAGTCACTTCACCCTGTTTGCCTCAGTTTCCTCATCTGTAAAAATGAGCTGGAAAAGGCAATGGTAAACCACTCCAGTATCTTTGCCAAGAAAACCCCAAATGGGGTAATGAAAAATCAGATACAACTGAAAACACCTGAACAACAGAACAACTACAAGTAAACACGATGCAGGTAGTTACTATCCCACATTAATGTCATCTACAGGGTTTATTGCCTCATGTAGTGTGCCACATCTAGACTCTACTTCCACCTCCTCTTTAAGGATCCTTAATTTCCTTTAAGAATCAGCCCCGGGGCGGCCAGGTAGCACAGCGAGTAAGAGCACTCCAGTGTTGAGAAGACCTGGAGATCGAATCCTGGGCTCAGACACTTAGCACCCACCCAGAAACACCTGGCCGTGTAACCTTGAGCAAGTTATTTAACCCCAATTGCTTAGGGGCGGCAAGGTGGCTCAGCGAGTAAGAGCTCCAGCTCCAGTGTCGGGATGACCTGGATCAAATCCGGGCTCAGACACTCAGCACCACACCCAGAAATAATAACTGGCCGCGTAACCTTGAGCAAGTTACTTAACCCCGATTGCTTAAAAAAAAAAAAAGAATCAGCCCCAAGCGTCAGCTCCCCTATGAAGTATTCCCTAATGTCCTCAGAAGAAGATGCTCTGTCACTCCTTAAGCACTTTGACTTGAAGTCTCCTTTGCCCCTCTCATCTTCTCCCTTGTGTTGTGTTTATTTGTTCACATGCCCCTTTTTCTCCCAAGTAGAATATAAGCTGCTTCCAGGTCAGGACTACCTCGGGTGTTGTCTTGGTGTTACTACTGTTCACTTTGGTTCCTTGGATATAACAGATGCTTAATAAATGCGTGCTGAATCAAATTCAAGAAAATGATACCAGAATCAAACATCAACTTTGTTCATAATAAGAAGATGCACAAAAAGTCATCAAATTATATTGCTTCTTTGTGATGAAAAGAATTTGATAAATGTCAAAGAATGCAGTATCAAATGTATAAAGTCCCTTGTTGGGCATTTACAGCTCTTCATGACCCATCCCCTTCCAGTATTTCCAGTCTTCTAATGCCTTTGTTTCCCTCCTTGCACTCTTCAGTATACCTGTACTGGCCTATTTGCTGTTCTTGGAAAATGGCACTTGATCTTTCATTCCCATGCCTCTGCAGTGGTTATGCCCCATGCCTGGAGTGCTCTCTGGAGCAAGGTTAGGCATAGTAGCCCATAACTGTAAACCCTGCTACTAGGGAAGCTGAGGCTGGTGGATTGTTCTGAGCTGCCAAAGGACAAAAAGTAATCAGGTATCTACACTAAACCCTGTGCCAATATGATGACCCTGTAAGAGTAAGGGTCCAAGGCTGCCTAAGGAATGGTGAGCCAGCCTGAGTTTGAAGGCCAAGCTTCTGTGTAGATAAGCAGTGGTTCAGCCCTGTAAAGTGATTGCAGTACTTCCAGCCTGAGTAAGATAGTGAGACCCAGTCTCAAAAAACAAAAAAGGAAGAAAGAGGAGGAAGAGGAGGAGAAGGAGAAGGAGAAGGAGAAGGAGAAGGAGAAGGAGAAGAAGAAGAAGAAGAAGAAGAAGAAGAAGAAGAAGAAGAAGAAGAAGAAGAAGAAGAAGAAGAAGAAGAAGAAGAAGAAGAAGAAGAAG
>NW_027185779.1:383646-388499 GCF_028583685.1 Petaurus breviceps papuanus | reverse complement strand
AGAAGAAGAAGAAGAAGAAGAAGAAGAAGAAGAAGAAGAAGAAGAAGGAAGAAGAGGAGGAGGAGGAGAAGAAGAAATAGTATGAAAGCACAAAAGTTTGGAGCTATGTAATTTAAAATATGTTCCAAATCATCTTTACTGAAGTAAAGTGTCTTTGAATTTTGTAAAAACACCATCATAAATCATTAAAATTAAAGTCTTGTCCATTAAGTCTATTTTTTTTCAGGTAGCTCTTTGGTTGATCCATTCTTTTTGCTGTTCTTTTTTGGAGGTGGGGAAGGCAAAACATTAGGCATTAAGTGACTTGCCCAAGGTCATACAGCTAGTAAGTGTGTCAAGTGTCTGAGGCCGGATTTGAACTCAGGTCCTCCTAACTCCAGGGTCAGTGCTTTATTTACTGTGCCACCTAGCTGTCCCTGGTTGATCCATTCTTTAAGGATACCTTGTTCCCTGACACCATAGGAATGTTGCTGCACACACACATAAGCACTTATAATGGTGATATTCTGTTTTGTCTTCCCAGTTAAACTGAATTCATGTCACTCCCTCCGAATCAGAACTGGGCCACTGTACGGTAAGTAATTTAGCTGACACTGCAGTAGAATGCAAATTCAGTCCGTTGTTATAGATCTTGTGTTGTGAAATCCTTTTTCCTCATCTTTAAAGGGAACCTAGCAAGACTACTAAATTCCTGAGGTTATTATGAGGAGAAATTAATAAAAAATGATGGCCAGGCATTTCAAAAAGGTGCCATCTAACACATATAGTAATCATTTGACACTTTGCAAGAAGAAAGGCTTAGTGAAACATATTTTAAAAATCTGAGCATAGATGACTCAGAGCTGCTTCCTATGCCTATATTTTAAGGGCTTATCAATATTATTACCCAGGTAATGAAACTGAAATACTACTGTTGAATAAGTAATGGTCAGGTTTTGATGTTAAGACTGCTAACATCCTTTTGGAAAGTGAGATAGCTCTCATGGAAGGTGAAAGACAGATACCGGTATAGCTGTCCATCATCTGTAATTCCTCCTGAACTCTTAAGAGAGATAGAAGATGAACTGATGCTAGTGAAGGTTTGAAGCCAACCCCTGGGTATTTGTGTGCATGTGTGTTGCAGGTCAGAGAGTACATAGAAAGAGACGGAGTGATCAGCTCCTTAACACATATGCATGCAGGTGATAGGACTAAGTCTGTGCATGTATCTGTGGGGTGAGAGTTAGTATGTGTTGTGATTGAGTAGAGGCATTATTCAAGTGCAGATGTCTGGGCCATTTGGAGGTATTTTTTGCCTCTTTAGGTGAGGAATCCTGATGGAAATAAATACATTGAGAAAGTGTGTGCTGGGGCTAGGTGAAGGCTAATGTTTTGAATCTAAAGAATGAGAGTATCCTGGCTCCTAAAACCAATCCTTAGGGAGGGATATCAGCATTTTGGAGGATGGTATGGTAAACTGCTGGCCTATCTGAATTATTTCCAAGGCCCTGGATGTGTCCACACAGGGGGCATAAAGAATCCCCAGACTGATACAAAACCAGAGTCAGAGTATCTCAGTATGTGTGAATGTGTGTGTGGGGGTGGGATGGAGTGCTAAGAGGAGAGGCTGGAAGAATCCCCGTCACTCAATAGCGAAGGAGAGTAAATGATAAGCTCATTTTTACCTGCCACTTTTGCTTGAAATCTCTGTGTATAATAATAATCAACTGTGACATCAACAACTGATTATGATTTTATTTATTTTTAACTGCTTCTCTTATATGATGAAAATATTGAGTTTAAATCAGACCACATCAGACTAATCTAAGTAGTTGTAATTTCATCCATGTGGGTATTCCCTGTGCTGGGGAAGAATACAATCACTCTCTGACTTAGTAGATGGCCTTGAGTTTCCAGGGCTAAAGAATAAAAATTAAAAAAAAATGTAATCACCTTGTAGATGAGCTGCTGCTGAAGCTCTGAAAATTTAATTAGGTGAGTCCTTGGTTCATGGCTATTTTCCTAGAAAAGAGAAATCACCATCACCACCACCATCATCATTGCTAGCATTTATATAGCATTTTAAGATTTGCAAAGTGCTTTTACATTCTATCTCATTTAATATTTAATCCTCACAACAACTCTTGCAGGTAGGTGCTATTATACCCGTTTTATAGTTAAGAAAACTAAGGCTGAAGGAGGATAAGTTAATCTTTCAGAGTCACACAGGTACTAGATGTCTGAGGCAAGATATGAATTCAGGTCTTTCTAACTCTTAAGTCGAGCTCTCTATTCATGCCATTTAACTGCTGCTATAGTCATATATATTTCAGTATCCCCACTTGAACCCTTTCCAGATTTATAGTACCTGTCACCACTTGAGCTATGCTGGTATATTCTTTTCTTTTTTAAAAAAAAAAATTTGAGCTTAAGAAATAAAACAAGTATTTCCATAACAGTAGAATAGGAAAAAAAGATAATTATATGTGAAATTGCAAATGTACTATGTACAACTTGCTATTCCTTTTAAATGTATAATAAAGTTATCATGTAACATTTTTACCCTTTTTTTCTTCCTCCCACCCTAGAGATGGCTCCCATTAGACACATATATATGTATGTATATGTATGTGTATGTGTATATATGTGTGTGTGTAAAATCATTGTACATATACTTCTGTTTATCAGTTTTTTCCTCTGGATGCAGATAGAATTTTTCTTCGTATGTTAATTTGGGTATTTAAAATAGTCAAAATGATTTAGCCACTCAAAGTTGTTCTTAAAACAATATTGTTTTTTCTCTATACACCGTTCTCCTGGTACTGCTTATTTTTCTCTTCATTATTTCATGCAAGTCTATCCATGTTTTTCTAAGATCATTGAGCTAATCATTTATTATATCACAGTAATATTCCATCACAATCATATGCCACAACTTGTTCAGCCTTTCCCCAATTGACAGGCATCTCTGCAATTTCCAGTTCTTTGCTACCACAAAGATAGCTGCTATAAATATTTTAGAAATACAGGTTTTTTTCCTTTTCCCCTAATCATCTTGAGAAACAGATCCAGTAGTGGTATTGCTGGGTCAAAGGGTATAGGCAGTTTAATAACATTTTGGGCATAATTCCAGAATGTTTTCCAAAATAGTTGGATCAGTTCACAGTTCCACTGATAGTGAATTAGTGTCCCGATTTTCCCACATCCCCTCCAACATTTGGCACTTCTCCCTTCAATCATTTTAGCTAAACTGATAGGTGTAAAATAATATTTCAAGGTTGTTTTAATTTGCATTTCTTTAATCAATAATGATTTAAAGCATTTTTATATGCCTATAAATTGCTTTGGTTTCTTCATTAGAAAACTGCACATTCATATTCTTTGACCATTTATCCATTGGGGAATGACATATTCTTACAGATTTGACAGAGTTCTTTGTGTATTTTAGATATGAGACCTTTCAGAACACAAGGTCACCTCTATTCATAATGAGACATATAGGACCAGAAACTTAGTAATACAGTGACTGAAATATGGCACAATACAATGTCTGGCTCATTGTAGGCACTTAACAGAATGTTTGTTGATTGATTGAAATCCCATCTTATCCCTTGGGAAATAATAGCTGACCAGTGATTTTCCTTTTTTTTTTCCCCAATCATTCCCAGAGCCACCCAGGCTTGAAATCTTGAAGTAATCCTTGTCTCCTCCCATAGCTAATTGGTTCTATTTATCCTCCTTTCAAAGTATTTGTCTCTCAAACCTTAAACTCATTCCTTTCCATCAACACTACTAGCATCCTAGATCAAGCCCTTGTCACCCCAGATTATTATAATAGCCTCTTCTTAATTAGTTTTCTAGTTTTTAGTATCTAATCTACTCTGCACACCATTGGCAGACGAAACCTCAAAATATAATTCTAACTGTCAGTTTCCCTTTCAAAAATCTCCATTGGACACATAAAGTAAATCCCATGTAGAAACGGGGACAGAACTCGTATCTGAACCCAAGGTCATTCTGTGAGGTCTTTCTTATTCCCCAATAGACTCATACTCTAAATATTCTGGTAGGTGGCTGTAGCATCTGTAGCACCAACATGATATTCACAGCATCGACAGTGACTATGAATATGCAGGCATAATTCTGAATCACAAAACATAACAGACTCTCCATATATAAGCCAGAAGCAAAACATTTATTCAGATAGCAGAAAGCCAAATCCCAACACCAAAAAACTGAATCTATCATAGCAACAAAGAAGTTAATACATCTTATCACTGCAAGAAACAACACCATCTCAAAGCCTTCCCACAAACAAAAACTCACAATACTAGTTGTCTGCTTGCCTGCAGCTTCTCTCTCCCCTAGATCTACCTGTTCTGACTCACAGCTTCCTCAGAGCTCTGTGCTCTACCTGTTCAGCAAACTCCTCTTGCCACAGGCTCCATGTGATTACATTCAACCTATTAAGGGGCAGGGAAAATCTTCAAATTCCTATTACCATTACAGTGGTTTGTCTCTTTCCTGTCACTAACCCCTCTCTTTGGTCTCTGGGTTACTGGATTTTCTTTGGCTAGGGTGGAGGGAAAAGCTCTTCCTTAATCTGACTAAGATCTCTTAGGGCTACAAAATTCTGAAACTATTCATTTAAGAGGGAGAATAACACAATGTTAGCTACAAAGCTTAATGTGGTTACATCTATAATCACTGATTTTCTTTTGTATAACCCTCTCTTCCAGAATATAGCTTCCCCCATGCACATATGCATACATGTGCATGTGCACAAGCACAACACAACTGCCTTTAATTTCTCCAATTCTTCTTTGGACACTCTTAAACCAAAAGGGAAGGAAGAAAGGACCAGAACAAGCCAT
>NW_027185779.1:365474-383636 GCF_028583685.1 Petaurus breviceps papuanus | reverse complement strand
CGTGCAAGGAACCTTAGAAATCATCTGGTCCAGTATCTTCATCTTATAGAGTCTATTCATCCATTAACACCAATATTCTTTGGGAGATCACATATGACTGTAAATCATAGAACAGCATAATCTTAGAAGAATCCAGATGACAAGTTACTCAAAAGGCAATGGAAAAATTCATGATGGGTATAAGTAGTTCATTAAGTATTTATTATATTAGTTACTTATTATGTATTATATTAATTATATTATATAAAAGTTATATATTAGATTATACATAAGCTACATATATTAATTGCTTATAAGGAACATATTATCTAGAATGTTTTGTACTGAAGAAGTTGGTTTGGCTTTTGAAGTCCTTCACAGCCTGATTCCAGACTACCTTTCAGGACTTACTATATGTTACTCATAGTCTAGACAAATTAGCTTTCTTGTCATTCCTCACAGAATATTCCATCTCCTATTTCCATACCTTTGAACGGACTGTGACCTCCACTACTTAGAATCCCTAGTTTTCTTCAAACTTTGCTCAAATGCCACCTCTTACATGGGGCCTTTCCTGATCCTCTCAGGAACTAGTCTCTTCTCTCCGTAAATTACCTCATTATTTTGCATAAACTTATACAGGCACAAGTAAATATGTACATGTATGTAAGATAGAATGTAAGCTCCTTGAGGACAGGGATTGTTTCATTTTTATCTTTTATCCCTAGTGCCCAACACAGTGCTTGGCATATATCTGTGCTTTATAAATGCTTGTCAATTAAAGACTAATTTATCAAGAGCTTGGATATTTGCAAAAGAAGTCCAGCCTCTTCAGTAGTAAGAATGAGAGGTGGAAGACAAAGAACCTGAGTGCTTTAGTGGTATTCCTGAGACCTTAAGAGATCCAGGAGGAGACCTTTAGCTAGATGCATGGATCTTCTAAGGATGATTGGTGGGAATATATGAACAAGGAGCATACAAGATGAGAAAGCATGGATAGGTTTTGATCTGCACTGGTAGAAGGAAGCCTGACACTTATGAAAGTGCAGGTGTATTTACATATTCCTCTTGACTACCTCCCTTGCTTGGCTGGCAACCAGGAACCTCAGCACCATTGGTGGTCTAACTGCTAATTAACTTATGGAATTATTAATTGGATAAAAGAATGAGACCACAAGGGTGTCCTTCTGGGTCAAATGGGGGCAAGCAGACAGGTTCTTTGGATACTTGCCAGGAAAGACCACAACAGTATTGGGTAGTAAAGCTTCAATCACACTTTAATATGGCACAGAGGATACAGGAGCTAATGGCAAAGAAAGTATAGAGACAAATGGCCTGGATGGCATAGAGGCAGATAGAGTGGGGAGAGGGGTGGGATGGTGGAAGAAGATGGGCAATGTGAAGAAGAGAATGGGGAAGGGGGAGTCATAGAGGATCACTTACATAATTATGGCCCCAGCTGGAGGCATAGGAGTGCTGGGGTGGAGGGGAGTTTGGGGTCCTGTTTTTAATAGGGTTTTGGTGGAGGACAGACAAACTCTTATCTGTATCGCCTTGGGGTTAGTTCATTAACTCAAAGTTATCAGCAACATTTGGTGCTCTGCTGGTTTTACTGTGGTTGTCTGAAGCTATCTGAGGCTTATAGACCATGGCAGTTACTAGAACCAAAAGGCTGTCATAGTAAGGTCTAGCTGACTTCCCCTGATTTAGCACATAGTCTCAGAATGTGACTTGTAGTTAATTTATGATACAGCTTGCAAACAACTGTTATGCCCCTTTGATCTATGGGACTGTCTGTATGTGAATTCTAGGTTTCCCTTTGCAATCTTACTTTTTGCTATTGTTACTTTATACTGGCTCCTTATGAACTTCCTATACTAACTAGAAGTTTAGGTAGATAGGGAGACCAGAATAAGATGCAATTTTAACACAATGGTGAAAAGCATCATCTGACTCTCTTATACAAAATAAAAGGAACTAACTCTTCATTTACAGCTGTTTTAACCTCCCCTCTTCCTTTAATGTTCTAACATTGATTCTAGACCCATCTAATTTCGATGTGCTTCTAAAGAGCTTCACATTACTGCCAAATCGGTTTTTTTCCTTTTTTGGAGGGCAGTTGGGGTTAAGTGACTTGCCCAAGGTCACACAGCTAGTTTTTGTGATAAGTGTCTGAGACAGTATTTGAACTCAGGTCCTCCTGACTCCAGGGCCGGTGCTCTACTCACTGTGCTACCTAGCTGCCCCTTTACTGCCAAATCTTATGGGAAATGTTATCCCCAAGTGAAACATTGCTTTCTCTAGGTAAAACAATAGGAATCATTTACTTAACTAGTTGTAATCAATTATTTGTTCATTAATAAGCTTTTTTTTTCTTAAAATATTTTTTTAAAAACTCAATCTCTGGGTCTCAAAGACTTTATATTGCAAATATTCATTAAATCTCCCAATTTTTAATACCTTTGTAGCACTCTTCATCTCCACCCCATATCACTACCCCAGTTCACACTGGAGATTACAGTTTGAATCCCCAAAAGGGATAATAATACCCTTTCTCAGGGCTCTAAGGGATAATCCTTAAGTACTGTATTTCTAATACTGTTGTTCCTAAACCCTTATTGGTGTGCTCATCATAAACAATCAACCACTAGACAACTGGCTTCTAGAAAATGTATATTAATGTATACTAAGAGGGCCTGGTAAGAATACTTGATATAAAACATTACGTCCAAACCTGAGATGCACTCTCCCACAAATACATGCAGAGTGGGAGGAAGTAGTTACAGGTTAAAGTACATTGGTAGTGAGTCATATATGTAGGGAAAATGTGTGGCAAAGGGAAAACTCACAATTCCTTTATTTTAGGTCCCTTTCTTTGTATTGTTCTCATGGGATTTCCTTTATATGTAGCTCTCTACTGTCCTCCAAGGTGTTTAGTTAGAGTCCATAGCTGGCATTTCTCTGCCACAAGGGGATCAAACTCCTTGAAGCTGCCATTCCTTGAGTGATTATGGTCTGTATCTTTTTGTCCTTGGTATGTCTTTCTGCTTCCAATGTAGATATTTCTACTTCCACTCATGTGGAAGTTCCACTTCATGTCACTCAGGTGGATGCAGCAGTCATTTGTCTTTGCCTATGGGACCTCTGAATCTCTCAAACTCACAAGGTACACCTGGGTACTCCCATCTTAGAATGTAACACATAGTGATAGAGACAGCTATGTGCTCAGATACCCTGGCTAGGAGGGAGACAGAGCAGTCATCCTTTCCCCATCTGGCTCTCTTTAACCTGTGCCTACTTCCTTCCACTCTGCATGTATTTGTGGGAGAGTGCATCTCAGGTTTGGACGTAATGTTTTATATCAAGTATTCTTACCAGGCCCTCTTAGTATACATTAATGTACGTTTTCTAAAAGCTAGCTGTCTACTGGTTGATTGTTTATGATGAGCACACCAGTAGGGGCTTAGGAACAACAGTACTAGAAATACAATACTTAATACAAAGTAGCCTTCTGTAGTTACAAAGGAAAAGGGCAAGATAGGGGCAGGTGTCAGTCACCTTTTGTGTAGCCACTGAGTTCTGGCCCAAGAACCCCTGAGTTATTGTTTTGACTCCAGTAACCAATTAGAAAAGTCTTTATTATCACATAGTACAAATCCCTGAGTCATAATAGCCAGAAGTAAGCTCATGTCAAACTTCCACTAGGTCATATTGACTAGAACCAGCCAGGGATTATCTGTGCCTCCCAAATCAAATATTAATAATAACATTAGAAGAACAATAATAATGATAACAAATAGCTAATGATTATATAGCACCTACTATGTGCTAGACACTGTCCTAATTACAAATATTATCTGAGTTGATATTCACAATAATATTGGGATGCTATTATAGTAGTGCTATATTATATTATAGTAGGTGCTATTCTATATTATAATGCAGTATATTATAGTAGATGCTATTATGATCTCTGTTTTACAGATGAGGAAACTGAGGCTGAATGAGATCAAGTTACTTGCCCAAGGTCACAGAGATAGTATGTGAACTCAAGTCTTTGATTACAATAGGACAGTCCACCCACAATGCATCTTCATTAATCTCCTAATTTTGGACCACTCTTCTTTGATTGTTCTGTCTTCTCAAAAGATTATAAAAAGCTTAGCCTTTCATGAACTCTGGAAAGAGCTTCTTTATAGCATTATGTTCTGGGTTTGAATGCTTTCTACCTTAATGACTGTAATCAGAAATCAACCCTTGATCAAAGAAAGAACTTTGAGAGTACTGGGTTAATTCAACACTATTATTTTCTTTTGTCTTCCCCACTTTGGGCATCAGAGGTGTGGAAGGCAGGGCAGGCTTTTAACATCCCGGCAAAAGCAATGTCATAAATAAACAGGAATTTAAAAGAGGAAAGCAAGGTGGTTGGTGTGATGGAAAGTGAGTGGTTATTTCATCCTGTGGAAAATATCAAAAGGAGGGGAATGGAATAGTAGTAGTAAGGAGCTATCTAGAGCTGTCTAGAGTGAACAAAAGAACAAGAGGAAAGGAACCCAAATGGGGACCAGATAGCTGACAATCTTGAAGGTGAGAAATTAAAATGAGAAAAGGAAGTTAAATGCACAGCTAAGAACTACAGTATAATCAGTTTATAGAACAGAGGATAAATATTATTACAGTTGTCAATATCCCAGGCTTTCAGATCCAAGGATACTTCATTTTACACAAGATTGTTCTTGAAAAGTTATGTGTGAATTGAAATTTGTTTAAAAAAAAAAAGGAATTCTGTATTTATAGTATCTCTGCAGTGAATTCTTTTCTAAAGTGAAGAATCCCTAGTGCCAAAGTCATTTCCTAATTTTTCATTCCTCTCCTTTGTAAATCTGACTACATGTTATTAAAATGATAATGATGATGATGATGTAGGTGTATCTTGGAACTCTGTTGTGACACCTTTTTTTTTTTTTTAATGCAGTAGTGATTTAAAATGTTGCTAGCACCTTTTCTTAGTTAGGCACCACATTCCTGGGAGAATATCACTTGCACTGTGATTGAAATGGGCGATTTGGAGCTACTATATTAACTTCTTAGTGTCTTCAAGCTAGACAATGATTTTCCAGTTTTGAAGCAAAGATGCAGACTTGACAGATGAGCTGACAGGGATTCCTTATTTTGGCCATCTACCTGTAAAAACTGCACCAAATGGGCCCAAGCCAGTATTCCAGGCTAGACTGAAATACACACACACTGCAACTCAAAACAATCAAAGGAAGAGGGGGAAGAGACTCCTCCAGTTTTACTCCAGCGTTTGATGGGCTCTGGGAATTGCAGAGGGCTCAGAGATCATTTATTTAGATTTGCTTTCCATCACTTGGTAGCTGGCACAAGCTTCCTAGTGACATCATGGAACTCAGACCCAGATTATGGCTAGCACTGGTCACGCGGTGTCGCTGGCTCCCTCTCTCCCAGGCCCTCTTCCCTCCCCCTCCTCCCCAGGTCCTTCCCTCCACTCCCCACCCCCTCCCAAAGTCCAATCGTTTCCTCCTCCTCCCTCCCTCCCTTCACCACTTGCGCTTGGAGTCCCGCAGCGGCTGCAGCTTGCAACCTCTCTGGGTTTGTTAGAGCCCGGGAACCCGAGAGGAAGGCGGAAAGGAAGGAAGGGGCGGGGGAAAAGGTGCTCCCTGGAGACCTCCACAGCCGCAGCTGCTGGAGGTGGACTGGCAGGCAGGCTGAGGCCGGGTGTTAGCGCTCCAGCAAAGTTGGGCGCGCGTGTTCAGGAACTCTGAGCGGGAGGGGCGGAGGACCAGCGGCGGTTGCAGAGGCAGTGGCGACCCCAGAGCGGGTCCCACAGAGCAGGAGCAGGGGCCCTGCCATGAAGATGAGCGCGCCCTGGACCCGCTTCTATTCCAACAGCTGCTGTCTGTGTTGCCATGTCCGCACCGGCACCATCCTGCTGGGCATCTGGTACTTGGTAAGCAAGGAGAGGTGTCCCCTCGGGGTGATGGGCAGAAAAGTGGGGTATCTAGGCTTCCCTACCCCGGCCACTTTAGAGTTTGGGGCGAACTCTTCCCGCAGGGTTTTTTTCTGGGAGGGGCACAGGTGGAAGGGCCACCTTCCCTAGGACTCTTCGTGCCCTCGTCCGCGCCTCTCCTTCCCTTCTCAGACACGCAGATTGCTCACTTTTTCCAAGGGAGGAAAGGGCAAGCAGGTGTCCCAGGGATGGAATGGGAAGGTGTGCACCGGGCCGAGTAATTGGGAAAACTGAGGCCGTGGGAGGCAAGGTGGGGGGAGAAAGGAGGACATAGAGACGTGTCAACCAGAAGTCCCAGGGACAGAACGGGGGTTTTTAATCTGGGGTCTGTGAACTAGTTTTTCTTTTAATATTTTGGTAAATATAACTGGTTTATTTGAAATCTTACATATTTTATTTTATGTATTTAAAAATATTATTCTGAGAATGGGTCCACAGGCTTCACCAGGCTGCCAGAGAGGTGGGGGGTGGGGCATGGCACAATAAAGGATAAGAAATCCCGGGAAAAAATATAAGCCCTTTGGTGGTCTGACTTAAAGCCTAGCCCTACGTGTTTTTTCAGGTAGAGGGAAAAATAAAACAAACAAAACAAAAACCCTTTGCTTCCTGGTTCCTTGTCCCCCCAGAAATTACTCGACTGCTTTCCACTCCAGTGGCATAGCTTTTTATTATTATTTTTTTCTCTCTTCCTTGCTTCCCATGCTCATACGTCAGTGGCTGTGGATTTCAGCAGCTCGAGCCGGGTCTATCCTGTGGACTGGGTGTTTCTGGAGATAACCCTCCTAAATGGTGTTATTATTAGAAACCTAATTCTCCCTAAGAGTCAGTAATTCCCTCTGGCTGCGCTAACCTGTGGCAGGATCCTCTTTTCCCCTCTCTCTAAGTCATTCATCCCCGGGAAATCCTCTCCTACGAGGAGATTGGAGCATTTGGTCTGCTGGGAACTCAAGCTTCCCCCTGGAGAACCCGCATCCTGCTTTTGAGCATTCGGCTTCTGTTGCATCATCATTACAATTAGAGAGGGGCGAAAGCCAGACATTTCTAAGACAACCCCAAGCATGGTGCTTAGGGCTTTGTATCGCTAGGGCTGTGAAAGAATCCCACATTTTTCTATCAAAATGTACTGAGTTCCCCAAGTATTATTCACTACATTGTGAATTCCTTTTTCTTTTTCACAAAATCTTAAGGGCTTTATGTTGTAGAGGCGTTTAGAGAACTCGTTGAGGTAGCTGGACTTATTGCAGGGATATTTCATGCCTTAGGCAGGAGGATTTGGCATGCCTACCCTCATTGCCAGATTCCTATCTTATAATCTTATGAGTCACTGATTTGTAGATTCCTTTCTGCTGTTGGAATTTTTGAGGGTTCTTATAACAATCTCCTAAATAGTTTTTTTTTTAATTTGTGCTGATTTGTCATAGGTTTTAAGAAATACTTAAGGGGAAATTATCTGGATTTTATTTACTGACCTTTTATCTACTTATTTTGGGAAGCCATTTTACACCCACATTATCTGTCTTCTCTACAATCACTTCAGATCAATTTTCTTTTTTCTTCTTTTTTCTACTTAGCAGTGTAAACTAAGCTGGATTATTGTTTTCAACATTAGGCTATAAATTTCTTGTTTTTTCAGGAGAGTTGAAAATACTTATGTAATGTCTCTAAACTCTTTAGGCTTGCTGGCTTTCTTAGCCTGTACCCACCACACTTGTGCAAAAAGTTGAATCTGAATCCACTGCATCATTGTTAGGGTCTGAGGCTTTAAAACTGGAGGTGTACTCGGGGGCCCTATTTTTAAAAGCAAAGTTCATTAAAAAAAAAAAACTTCGGCAAAAAAGCATCTAAAAATTGTCTTGGTGAAATTGGATATAGAGCTTTTTACTCTAGATGAGTTGTAGGCATAATTATCATTTTAAAAATCTTTTTACACTAGTGATAATCTCCATGTCACATAATACAGGGCTTGGGCACTGATTTCGTGTCTTACTTATAATTAAATTTGAGATTTTAAAAAAGGAAACATGCTTGCAGGCAATTCTTTCTGCATTAACTCTAGCTCCAGCTTTCCTTTTGAGTGAGCAAATATTGTGGTCACACAATTTTAATTTCTTGTCTAAAATGCTTTCAAACATTCCTTCAGGACGAATTTAACAGTGCAGCATGAATGCAGATAAATCATCTATGTGTCGGCTCAACTCTGACTTGGTAAATGCCAGGAAATCCTTTAGATAATTAAAGGGAAAAGTGGAGATGCATTAAATACAGTTCATATGTTTATTTATATTCAAACCATACTACTTTGAACAAAAGACTTGGAGCCCTCTGGAAAATGAATAGATTTGTAGACTTGCAAGTACATGAATGAATAATCAGACAAACAAATGTACTACATAATAAACAGTTGTGATAAACCTACTTGAGCCTTATTATAGGTTATAATCCAACAAAATTAAAAGTATTTGTGTAATGAATAAGAGTGCAATGTTTTGTCTGCTAGTTGAACACTCTTCTCTGGAAATCTTCTGCTGTTGAGATTGGAAGTCCTCAAAAGTCTGATGAGTAAGAAAGCAGGACCACCACAAATTTATATCACAAAGTCCATTTACTAAAGCTCATATTCTTGATGCCTGGTAGAACCTACATGTCTTTACTCAGAGCCCATAGACCTTTATTTTATATTCAGTGCTGATGTGTTTGGTTTCAGACTCTCCAACCTTCCTTGCTGATCAGTCTCCAAATTAGAAAAAGAGGGAGGGAGTGTTGTTGATAGAGGTAGCCATACTGTAGGCAGAGATAAATGACAGCTGATGGCCTGACTGTAAGGGAGGAAACAAATCACAAAAAGCAAACAAAAACTCAAAGAAGAATAGCCCAGAGCAGGGGTGGGGAAACTGGCCCTGCAGGGTAGCCTTCTGGGTCCTCAAATTCGGCCCTTTAAATGCATCCAAACTTCACACAACAAATCCTCTTTTAAAAAAGGGTTTGTTCTATAAAACTTTGACTCAGTCAAAAGGCTGCACCCAAGAACCTAGAAGGTCACATGTGGCCTCCTGGGTGCAGGTTCCCCACCCCTGGTCTGGAACCATTTAGTATTGGAACAGGAAACTCTATATACTTCAATAAATCTTGAGGGCAGTACAGTAAAATAAATGGTGATAACAATAATGTCCCCTAGTCATTGCAAAAAAAAAATTATGCAGCAGCCTGTTTTTACAATGGTATAGAAGACATGATTGCCCTTTAAAATGCCCAAACTAAATAATCTGGTTGTTTAAAGTGGGATTAAACCCCTGGCTATCCAGAACAATCAGTTTTCAAAGAATGGCTCATTCCCTGATGGTTAGAATTCATTGGGGAAGTCATTCTGAAGATAAAGGCAGTTAAGTTCTAATGGGGAGGACTGGGCAGTCCAGAGACTTAAGTTTAACACAGCTATGTGACCTTGATCAAATCATTCTATATCTCTAGCTTCAGTTTCCTCATCTGTAAAAGGAAAGGGTTGAACAAAAAAAAAATGCCTGAAGTCCTTTCCAGTTCTAAAATCTTACAGTTCTAAGTAAATAAGTGAACAAAATACCAAATATTCATTTAACACCTATCTCCTTCAGTCTCCTCATCTGTAAAATGGGGATGATAATGATCTCTACCTGTCAGATTTGTTTGTTGCAAACTTAAACATGCTATATGAATGTTAATCATCCATTCATCCATTTATCCAGCTAGCTCATCTATTCATTGTTACATTGTTGGAGGGGGCATCCAGCTCTGATGAGGTCATAGATCCAGAGCTTAGCACTGGGACTGGCACATAGTAGGCACTTAATAAATATTTACTGAATTGAATTTAAGATCCTTTTTTGAACTTAACTAATATTTGTGCTTCCTTCCATATAGTATTGTTGTGAGGAAAGGGCTTTGTAAATTCTATGGTGCTATAGAAATGCAAGTTTGTCATTATTCATTCTACAAAACAATTATTTGGTGCCAATTATTACTTTAGTACCTTTGTTGTTATTGAATGAAGTGCCATTTTTAATGGATGGCAACACTGCATTAGATTCCTTGTCAGTTTGATCATCATTAACAAACCTTTTTTCGAGTAACTGTTCTACGGAAGGTGAAGAAACCTGCAAGGTAATAATAACAAGCGGTGGTCAGTGGTGGGATCTGAACCTAGACCTTTGCTGATGGATGACAAGTCCAGTCCTCTTTCCGCTACAGAGTGCTACTTCTAAGAATAAGATGTTGCCCTCAGGGAATTTACAGTATAGTAGGGAACATAAGGCAAGTGGAAAAAGCAAATGCCATACTGGGCACTATACAGAGTAAATGTCAAATGAGCGCTACTGCAGAGAATAAGTGCTATGAGTTCGTAAAGAGGATGAGCATGGCTGCCTGGGTTTGGTATATAGAGAAAAGGTAGGCTTTTGAAAAGGAGAGGGACTTTAGTACAGTAGAAACCGCATTGGTTCTATAGCAACCAGGTGGCACAGTGGATAGAGTGCCAGGCCTGGAGTTCTAATCTGGCCTCAGACACTTACTAGCTGTGACTATGTGACCCTGGACAAGTCACTTAGCTCTTTTTGCCTCAGTTTCCCCATCTGTCAAATGAAGGAAATGGCAAACTACTACAGTATCTTTGTCACGAAAACCTCAAATAGAGTCACTAAGAGTCAGACATGACCAAAACAACTGAACAAACAATGCCTGTAGTCAGAGGACCCGGATTTGAAATCTGCCTTGGATGTTTATTTACCTGTGTGACCTTAGGCAAATCACTTGATTTCTCTGGGTGTCAGTTTTCTCAAGTGTAAACTGAGGGAGCTGGTCTAGATGACCTCTGTGGTCCTTTCCAACTCTAGATATATGGTTTTATGATCCAGTTAATTAAACAATATTAACAGGGAGAGGTGGAAGAGTGGATGGCATGACATGCACAGAGATGGAGAAGCATATTCTGGGAATAGATCAGTTATGGGGTTGGAGTAAGGGAATAGTTTGAGGTCAGTCTGAAAAGATAAATTGAGAACACTATGAGGAAGGCCTTGAATGCCAGAGTAAGAAGCTGGAACTTTATCCTTTAGGCAGTGGGAGGGCCAATGAAGATTTTTGAGTTTGAAAGTGACAAGATCAAAATGATAGATGAGAAAGAGAGAATAATGGCTTGTAAATGAATTAGAATAAAGGAAGATGAGAAAAGTTAAGAAGATTATTACATTGGTTCAGAAGTAAAGTATCAAAGGCTTGAATTAAGGAGCATTGGGAATCAAAACCCCCCACAATTTCATGATGTTGATGAAGAATCTACAGGACCCGATGCTTGGCTAAATGTGGGAGAAGAGGGAGAAATCAGAAATAACTTGGATTTCAAGCCTGACAGACTGGGAGAATGATGAAATCTTCATGAAATAGAAATTTGGGGACCATGAGAAGAACAAAAAGGGATGAGTTTGGTTTTCGGCATGGTGAGTTTGAAGTGATTGCTGAGTGAGATGTTGGGGTGAAATATTCATCAGGTGTTTGTAAATGTGGGACTGAAGCCCAAGGGAAAGAGTCATATCTGACCCATCTCATTCTTTTAAAAAAATTCAGGGAAGATATTTTTACAGACTCACTCCTTGACCTGTTTCGGTGTGTCTAAACTTTGCTTCTCCAGGCCCAAATTTATTATTACATAATTTATGCCTCCTAGATAACTAGGTTGGATAATGTATGGAGTGCTGGGCCTGGAGTCAAGAAGACTCATCTTCCTGAGTTCAAATCTGGCCTAAGATATTTACTAGTTGTGTGGCCCTGGGCAAGTCACTTAACCCTGGTTGCCTCAGTTTCCTCATCTGTAAAATGAGCTGGAAAAGGAAATTTGAAACCACTCCATTATCTGCCAAGAAAACCCCAAATGGGGTTATGAAGAGTTGGACACAACTAAAACAACAATTTATGCCTCTTATTTTATGATGCTGTTTCTCCTTCACAGAATGACTTATTTCTACTTATTTAGAGGTTTCAAGAAAAATTTACTTTAAAAATCTGGGTATTTTGATAGATCTATCTCTGTGTTTCTGCCATAGTCCTATTCTGATGCCTTACTGTAACATGGAGATGACCCTGGATCTTTGCTGGTTATGTTGGTGAATTGTATACTCTAGTAGGTCCTATAAAGCTAGAAAGGTTTGGGGAATGGTCCTGCTGATCACCTCCAAGGACCAGGCTAGCAGAGTTGGAGGGGGTGGGGTTTCACCAACAGATTATCTTCAAGGTAATGAATATTTGGACAACAGTAATTCTACCAGATGATAAAAGAATTTGGATCTTTGTCCATGGAAGGAGTGTCTACTTTTTTTTTTTCAAATGCTTTATTAACTTCTGATTTACATCGTTCATTTCCTCCAGATTTTGAGTTACAAATTTTTTCCCCATTTTTCCCATACCTACCACCCCAAAATAGCAGTCCCACAGGATATTCCCTCCTCCAATCTGCTCTCTCTCATATTTTCTCCCATACCCCTTTCAACTTTTCCAGTGGATTTCTATGCCCCAGTGCCTGTATATCTTATTTCCTAATTACATGTAAAATAGTATTAATAATAGTATATATATATATATATATATATATATATATATGGATATTTGATTTTAAAACTTTGAATTCCAGATTCATTCCCTTCCTCCCTTGTCACCCACCCCCACTGGGAAGAAAAGCAGTTCAGTATGGGTTGTACATGTGTGGCTAATGCAAAACAATAACATAGTAGATATATTGTAGAAGACTGACTATTTCCCTCCCTCCTATCCCACCTCCCACTTGTTCTATTCTCTACTTTGATCCCATCCCTTTTCAAAAGTGAGTGCTCCCAACTTCCCTCCCCCTCAGCCTGCCCTCCCTTCCATCATCCCCCCTCTCATTCCCTTCCCCCCCTACTTACCTGGAGGGTGAGATACCCTATTTAGTGTGAATTTCATTCCCTTCTCAAGCCAAATTCAATGGGAATAAGGTTGACCCATTCCCTTTTGCCTTCCTGTTCTTCCCCTCCATTGTAACCATTTTCCCTTGCCTCTTCTATATGAGATAGTTTACCCATTCTGTCTCTCCCCATCTCCTCCCATTATATTCCTCTCTTACCTCTTAATTTCACCTTTTAAGTATCATCCCTTCCTGTTAAATTGGTCCTGTGCCCTCTATCTATGTATACCTGTAAACATATACATACATTCACAAATGTATTCATATGCTCATATATAGACATATATATTTCTATTCCCTTCAACTACTGAGAAAAGTTTCATAAGTTACAATTATTGTTTTTCCATGTAGGAATGTAAATAGTTCAACTTTGATAAGTTCCTTATAATTTCTTTTCCCTGTTTACCTTCTCATGCTTCTCTTGCTTCTTGTATCTGATTGGCAAATTTTCTGTTCAACTCTGGTTTTTTCATCAAGAATGCTTGAAAGTCCTCTATTCCACTGAATGACCATATTTTCCCCTGAAACATGATACTCAGTTTTGCTGGGTAGGTGACTTTTGGTTTTAATCCCAGCTCCTTTGACCTCTGGAATATCATATTCCAAGCCCTTCGATCCCTCAGTGTAGAAGCTGCCAGGTCCTGGGTTATCCTGATTGTGTTTCCACAATATTCAAATTGTTTCTTCCTGGCTGCTTGTAATATTCTCTCCTTAATCTGGGAATTCTGGAACCTGGCTATAATATTTCTAGGAGTTTTCTTTTTGGGATCTTTTTCAGGAGGTGATCAGTGGGTTCTTTCAACCTCTATTTTTCCCCTGGTTCTAAAACATCAGGGCAGTTTTCTTTGAGAACTTCCTGGAGGATGATTTCTAGGTTCTTACTTTGATCATGGCTTTCAGATAATCCAATAAAAGTGTCTACTTTTTATCGAATTATAGTGGGTTTTTGAGCACTGAATTCTCTTTGCTTAAATTAATCAACTAATAATTATTAAGCAACTACTAGATGGTAGCTAGTTCAGTTGTTTTCATTCAGATCCAACTCTTTGTGACCCCATTGGGAGTTTTCTTGTCAAAGATACTGGAGTGCTTTATCACTTCCTTCTCCACCTCATTTTACAGATGAGGAAACTGAGGCAAGCAGGGTTAAGTGCCTCACAGTCACACAGCTAGTAAGTTAGCTAGGCAAAATAGAATATACTTTTGACTTCTACAAAGACAAAAATAAAGCCATCCCTTTCCCCCTGGAGCTTACATTCAGTGGGCACATATATAAATATATATGCAATACATATCAAAATGAATACATGGTAATTTGGGGAGTGGGCACTAATAATTGGGTACATCAGGAAAGGCCTTAGGAGATATAGAGATTTTTAAAAAGTGGAGGTAAGTAGGGGGTTAGAAGGTTATGTTAAAGAAGGAAGCCTCTTTTTGCACAGATATGACAAAGAGAAGTTGGTCCATCTGCGATTGGTTATTTCCTTGCTCCAATTCATCCTACACTCTGCCACCAGATGATTTTCCTATAACCATTTTTTAAAAAACCGTATCAATCTCCTGTTCATAACCTTTAATGGCTTGCCTTTGGTATAAAGCCAAAACAATTTGGCCTAATATTCAAAGCCCTCTACAATGCTGGTCCTAAGTTGTCTTGGGGTTCCCAAGATCTTCTCTAGCAAAATTTATCTTACTGTTCCCTATTGTGTCATGAAGTTTCTTACTTCTGCATTTTTTGCATATGTTATGCCTCACAACTGGGATGCTCTGGCTTCCACCAATCACACACAAACACTCACACTCCAACCATCTAAATGAAATAGGAAGGGTCAGACATGACTCTCCTTTGTGCATCGGTTCCCCCCATACACTGCAATCATCTAAATCAAACTTACCATCCAAGACCCAGGTGATTTCCCTCTATGTGAGGTCTCACCTGACAATTTCTAGCTCAGACAAATGCTCTATGAGAGCATATTGTATATATCACTTATTTGACACTTTTAGTATTTACTAACTTTGACATCTCTTTTGTCATTGTTTTATATTGTTATTGAAATATTTGTTATGGGGAAATAGATAAATAAGAGCATGAATACAAATAAATATGGTACATTAGAGAATAGGGTAAGAAAACTTAACAAATCTGGGCAAGGTGCTATGAAAAATTCGAAGAAAGAGAATTTAATTTGTCTTTTTTCTGCAGTAATATTTTAAGCTCTTTGAGGGCTCGGACAGATGTAATTCTATGTATCCCTCACATTACTTGGTGCAGTAGAATATTTTTGAATGGATTAATGAAGCATATTTGTGAGATTATAGACCTAAAGCTGGAAAGGGCCAGTCCACTCCCTTAATTTTACAGATGAGGAAACCGAGGATTAGATGGGTGAAATAAGTTGTCGAAGATCACACATTTTTAAGCATCAAAGTCAAGATCTGAACCTAAGTCCTCTGACTCTAATTTACTCCATTGTATTTAATGTAAGATATAGAGTTCCATACCCTCATAACTCATATAAATATAAGCTAATCCGTGTACAGGCATAATGAAGTTTTAAATAAATTAATGCATATAATCAATATAAGGTTATAATGAAGTTTCAGGTGTATGAATGTAATAATCTATTAGCTTTTTACTTTTTCCTCTGACTTCTTCACAAAACCTTTACCTTGACCCCTCAGTTCTCTCCCAGGCTATCTCCCCTGCACTGGCCATTTCCTATCTCCACATCTTGACTCGTTGGTAAACCAGTTCGACGCTGCACTGTCCTCCTCTCTTGAATCCCCTTATCATATTGATGATTATGCCCAGCCAAGCCTCAGGAATAGATCACATTCAACATTTATTGCCTTCGCTTCTCTACACACGTGCTTACTGAATGAAGGTGGGAAAACTCATGCAATTCTTCTGACTGGGTCCACTACAAATTTATGTTACATTACCTCATATAAGCTCTCACTGCTGCTAGGCAATCCTATTCTACCTCCATGATCAATATACTATCCCACTCTCCTCAACGGCTCTTCCAAATTTTTTTATCCTTCCTCAAACTTCCCCTGGCTCCCTATTGCCACACTCTTTCAGTGGAGAACCTTGCCCCATATTTTTTTTTTAAATGTATTTATTTATTTTTTAGCATCAAATTTTTTTTTGGTCTTTTGGAGGGCAATTGGGATTAAGTAACTTGCCCAAGGTTACTCGGCTAGTATTTTTGTGTGGGTGTTAAGTGTCTGAGGCCAGAACCAAACTCAGGTCCTCCTGACCCTGGGGCCTTTGCTTTACTCACTGTGCCACCTAGCCGCCCCTTAGCATTAATTTTTTTTTAAAAGCAATCAGGGTTAAGTAACTTGTTCAAGGTTACACGCCAGTTATTTCTGGGTGTGGTGCTAAGTATCAGAGCCCAGATTCGATCCCAGGTCATCCCAACTCTGGGGCCGGTGCTCTTACTTACTGAGCCACCTGGCTGCCCCTCTTAGCATTAGTTTTTAAAAATTTTGAGTTCCAAATTCTCTCTCTCCCTCCAGCCCCTCCTTCACATATTGAGAAGGCAAGCAATGTAATACCCATTATACATGTGAAGACATACAAAATGTTTCCATATTAGTCATGATGCAAACAAAAAAACCAAGAAAAATATAGAAATTGGTTTCAGTTTGCACTTAGAGCTCATAGTCTCTCCCTCTGGAAGTAGATAGCATTATTCATCATGAGGTCTTTAGAATTGTCTCAGATCATTGCACTGATCAGAGTAGACAAGACTTTCAAAGTTGATTAGCATTCCAATATTGCTGTTACTGCATACAATGTTCACCCATTCACTTCTAGTGATTCACTATGAATCAGTTCATTGGAGTCTTCTTGGTTTTTTTCTGAAACCATCTCCTTTATTATTTTTTTAAAATTTAAATTTATTTACTTTTAGTTTATGATATTCAATTCCACAATTCCTTGAGTTTCTAATTACTCCACCTCCCTCTTCTCCCCTCTTCCCCCTATGGTGTCATGCAATCAAATATAGGATATCCAAATATCTTCACATTAAACATTATTCAAGTTGTAAAGAAGGATTATAACCAATGGAGTGAACAATGGGAAAGAAGAAACAAAACAAACAAACAAAAAAGAGAGCAAGTTGTTTGCTTCAATTTACATTCAGACTGTAGTTCTTTCTCTGGATGTGGATATCTCTTTTCCATCATGAGTCTTTTGGAGTTGTCTTATAAACTTACATTGCTGACAGGAGCCCAGTCTATCAAAGTTAGTTGTCACACATATGATATGTCTGTAATTGTGTACAAATTTCTCCTGGTTCTGCTCTTCTCACTCAACATCAGTTTATATAAGTCTCTCCAAGTTACTATGAAGTCCATCTGCTCCTCATTTCTTACAGCACAATAGTATTCCATTACATTCATATATCACAACTTGTTTAGCCATTCCCCAATTGATGGGCATCCGTTGATTTCTAATTCTTTGACACCACAAAGAGCTACTACAAATATTTTCGTACATATGGATCCTTTTCCCTCTTCTATGATCTCTTTGGGATAAAGCCCTAGAAGTGGTATTGCTGGCTCAAAGGGTGTGCACTTATTTATAACATCCCTTTGGGCATAGTTCCAGATTGCTCTCCAGAATGGTTTAATCAGTTCACAACTCCAACAACAATGCTTTAATGTTCAAATTTTTCCACATCCTCTCCAGCATTTATCATTTTCCTGTTTTTCCTCTTAGCCAATCTGACAGGTGAGATGTGTTACCTCAGAATTGTTTTGATTTGCATTTCTCTAATCAGTAGTGATTTAGAGCATTTTTTCATATGCTTATAGACCTTTTCTCAATCCTCATTCTCCTTGACCTCTCTGTATCTCTTAACGGTATTGATCACTCTGTCCTTCATTCTCTTCTATCTAGGTTTTCATGACACCACTCCTCCTGGTTCTTCTCATTTGATCAATAATCATTCATTAAGAGCCTACTATGTGCCAGGAACTGTGTTAGATGCTGAAGACACAGAAAGAGGCAAAAGACAATCCCTGCCCCCAAGGAGCTTATAATCTAAAGGGGGATACAACATGCAAACAAATGTGTGTGGGTCAAGCTCTGTACAAGATAAATAGGAAATAATTAACAGGAACTAGGGGAAGGCACTGGAATGAACAGGGATTGGGGAAGGTGGGATTTTAG